>NC_056740.1:165380514-165508014 GCF_019279795.1 Protopterus annectens | reverse complement strand
TTAAGTTTGCGCCTATGAAGGTAATAGACTGGCAGGGCAATAAGGAGGATTTTTCGTAGTTGATCGAAATTCCCAATTGAGTGCAGAGATTTAGTGTGTAATCCCTGGCTTGAAGAAGTTGATGCCTGGTGGTGGCTGAAAGGAGCCAGTCGTCGAGATACAGAAACACCCGGAATCCTTGACGTCTCAGGTGAGCCATGACCACCGCCATACATTTGGTGAACACTCTGGGGGCTGTAGTGAGACCAAAGGGCAGGGCTCTGAATTGAAAATGACTGGACCCCAGCCGAAAGCAGAGAAACCTTCTGGAGCGTCTGTGAATTTTTATGTGATAGTACGCGTCCTGAAGATCTATTGAGCACATCCAGTTGTCCTTCTCTAGGAAGGGCAAAATTGACTGAAGTGTGACCATTCGAAATCTTGTCTTTCTCACAGACTTGTTGAGTCTGCTGAGATCCAATATTGGTCTCTAGTCTCCCGTCTTTTTGGGGACCAAAAAGAATCTTGAGTAGATTCCGGGCTCTGAATGGTCTGTTGTAACTGGCTGAATGGCTCTTTTTTGTAGAAGCTTTAATACTTCTAACTCTGCAACTTCCCTTAGACCGGGTGGTACATCTGGAAGGGAATTTGTGTGAGAGAAGGGACTTTCCTCGAAAGGAATTTTGTAACCCTCGGATATAATCGACTGTACCCATCTGTCTTGAGTGAGGGAACGCCAGGCTTCTTGGGTACAGCGATAGTCTTCCCCCGACTGCCTCCAAGGATGGACAGTCGGGCAACATCTCAGGGATGCTGAAAGGGCTTGTCAGAGAGGCTCTCTGCTTCCCTGGTTCTGTGGACCCCCTCTGCCTCTAGAGCGGCGTCTGTTATTATTACCCCTCTGCCTCTAGGGGTAAACTGACCACGTGTATCCGGCGTGACTCCTTGGGATTTGCGGAACCACATCTTTCCACCCTTCTGTCCTTTGGGGTAAGGTCTAGAAGGGGTGGAAAAACGGACCCCTACGGCAGAAAGAGTCTTGCCGTCCTGCTCACACCTGGTCAATGTATCCTTCACTTGAGGGCCAAACAAAGCTGACCCATCAAAGGGAGAGTTTGTGAAGGACGCCTTAAAGGGATCTGCAAAATTACAGAGCCGCATCCAGGATTGACGTCTAAGAGCCATCCCTGTACCTGCGGCTCTACTCGCTCCATCTGCTGCATATGATATCAGTCACATGGAGGAGTTAGCTATAGAATTAAGGATTCCTAGCTGAGAAGCAATTTTCTCTTGAGCCCCTGCAGCTGTAGGATCCTGTACTACTTCACCTAGTTCCTTAAGGATGTCCCTTTGGAGTCTGGTGAAGTGACATAAGTAGTTCAGCGAACGCATAGCAAAGGTCGCTGAAGAGAACATCCGCTTACCATACCCATCCATGGTCCTAGAATCCTTATTAGGAGGATGGACAGGTACGGAAGGATCTGCAAGTTCCTTCTTAGTGGCAGCCACCACCACCATGGCATCAACAGGGACACCTTTCGTAAGGAATTGCTTTTCCGAAGGGGCAGTAATAAATTTAGACAGCCTCCTAGGAACTGGCTCTACAGAGTCAGGAGCAGCCCAAGCCTTTTGAGCAATAACCTCCATAAGGGGGTCGAAAGGCGGAGACACCCAGGAGGTGGAAGGCCGAGATCCAAACGCCTCTAGGTATACCGACTCATCCTCAGAGGGATTTGTGGAGGGCCAGTTTCCCCTCTGTTTTAGGAGTTCTAGGATGTCTGAAAAGGAGACATCCTCAGAGGGGGATCTTGGGGATCCCTCCGACTCATCTAAGTCGGTATCTGAAGTGATAGACTCAGGGGAGTCTAGGTGTTTCCTCTTACAAGTCCTCTTGTGCGGAGGATCTCCCGACTGATCAGGAGAATCCTCGGAAGAGGGGGTTATTCCCAGTGGGGAAACCTGAGGCGGTGGATCTCTGGGTCCGGGAGCAAGAGAGATGGAAGAGATATCGACAGGCACTGTAGAGGGAGGAGCTAAGGGAATGGACTGCTGGCTGAGCCCAGTGGCCAGCACACTCTTCATCACCTCGAAGGCCCCCCTCCCAGGGAGGTCCGAGAGAACCCGTTCTGAAGAAACTGGGACTCCAGGGCCCACTGAAAGGGAAGGCTCCAAGGCTGATGTCGGAGCTGAGCTCACCAAGGCCGAGGCTCCAAGGGGAAGAGCGGGTCGGACAAGGGTCGATGCCACTCACCCCTCGGAGGAGACCAGGAAGCCCGACCACGAATCCCTCAAGGAAGGTCTCAAGAGGAGATAAGAGTAGATGCCGAGGGTGCAGAAGGGGGTATCCGCCTCAGCCATAGCAGTAACTATCCCCGAAGACTCCAGCTCCAAACTCTGAGGTAGAGTCGAAGGAGGAACTTGAAGAGGGTGTGGACTAATAGTCGTCTGTTGAGACGGACTATGCAACATCTGGGCCAGTGCCTGTGATTTCAATAATCTACTTACCACTCTCTCTAAATCATGGTCTGAAAGCCTGGACGACCTAGATGATCGGCTCCGATGGCTCCGTTCCGAGAGGAGAGGTGAGGCCAGAGCCAAGAGTATCGGTTCCAAGGAAGGGGACCTGGACCTCTTCCTCGAAGGAACCATCGGAGCCGAAGAAGCCACAGATCCAGACGGAGCCGAGGACTTTTCGGCTCCGAATGAAAGACTCGATGCATCGGCTCCAGCCGGAGCCGATACAGACACAACAGTAACAGTGTCGGAGCAGGTCGGCGCCGACACCAAAGCCTGAGCCACATGGTGGTAAGAGCCAGTCGGAGCCGACACCAATGTGACCAAAACAGTATCGGAAGATTTTTGCAAGACAGGATCGGCTCCAGCCGGAGCCGAGGCCACCGGCTTAGATACAGAAGCCTGGGCCTTAGAAGTCTTAGAAGTCTTGCTCGGAGCCAATTTGGCCGGAGAGCCCTCCGGTTTAAGGAGACCCCTTAAAATCAACTTATTTCTCCTCTCCTGCAGGACTCTCTGGCTAAAGGAATGACAAATCGCACAGGAGTCCTGCAGGTGGAGAGGTCCCAGGCAATATAAACAAGAAGTGTGACCATCTGTCAGAGACATCTTCTGACAGCACGAGTCACACTTCTTAAAGCCTGAGACCCTTTCTTTAGACATAGTTGTGAAACAGTACACAACAACACAGTCTCAATAAGACAACTGAAGTTATCTAAAAAAATAAAGTAACTAACCTCTCACACACACACACCCTGACGGGGGGGGGGGGGATGGGAGGGAATGAAGGCCTGACTAAAGAAGGGAAAGGAAATATAATTTTAGTCAGAAAAGGGCTTACAATTAAGTAAAAAGGAAGGTATTTTAAGGAAAAATGAAAAATGTAAAATTTTAGGGGCAAAAAGTAGTTAAAAGCTAACACTTACCAGGAGCTGGCAAAAGGAGGACCTCATCAGCATAGCGGCAAACGAGATCTGGGTACTTACCGCCTTGCATCATGGGATATGGGGCTGCCTCGAGCTGGTAAAAGTGACTCTCGAGCTTAGCAAAGTGCCGAGTCGGAGCCGAGGATCGGCTCCAAACCCATCAAGCAAGAATGAAGGCGAGATTGACAACTTAACATCTTTTATTTCCTTTATAGTCTCCGTTTCTCTTTTTTACCATACATCAAGACTTACATTTATGCAATTTTACTACTAACCCCTCATCTTTTTCCTTTATCTACTTTAACACTTTGTACACATTTAATGAAGCAGCATATCTCACTGGGTTAATTAAACCTAAATCTCTTTCTTCTTTATTGACATACAAAACTCTTCTTTTTACTGGGTTTAATCTAGAACCCCATATAAATAAAAAAAAAAATCTGAAATAATTATTTTTCAAATAATGGTGGCAACAAAAACACACGTGCTAAGTATGCTCCTTTTACCAACAGTACAGAACTGATTAAATAAGCTTTTTTATGAATGATAAGTTATACATTCTCCAGTAAAGAAGGTCGGTTTCATTTCTTCTATTGTTTTTTTCCCACTGAATTCTACTTATAGCCTTATTCCCAAATGTTATACCTAACAAAGAAATTTCATTCACTGTAAAATATATATCCCCTATCCTTGCTACATTACCTAAACCTCGACTTTCCTCTCTCATTTCTGAAAATTACTTCTTTTATCTAAATTTTGTTTTTTGCAATTATTATAATGTCATCTGCATATGTTAACAGAACTGGAATTCTTGAACCCTTCAGGTGTTATATACCCTGCTTCCGTCATTCTGTAATTTATTTCACATACTATCAAATTCACAGCTAATGCAAAGAGTATACAACTCATTGGACATCTCTGTCTTGCACCAATCTTTATATGCACCACTTCCCTTAACTAGCCATTTACATTTTTACTTTATTATTACTATGCACTGACATACATCATTTCCTTTTTCCCTTATGTTATACTCTTTCATTATTAACCATAAGATTTCATGTCCAATAGTAGCAAATGCCTTATTAAGGTCTCCTACCATGACTTTCGCTTCTTCTTTCCATTCATATAATCCACAGTTTTTTCAACTATCATTAATAATTCTTGACAACCCTTCCCCTTTATACTATACTACAGTAAGGGTTTTTTATTCATACATACATTGCATATTATTTAAATATTTACAATATTTACATTTACAAATCTCCATACATTATAAACTTTAATTTAAGTATCCCCTCACTCTTTTATCCACAACCAAAACATTATTTCGTCCAGAATCTTTGTAAAGGTCCATTTGCCATTGTATTTGATTTCATTTAGCCTCTCATTCCATGTAGTCCATGAAACATAAAATATTACTCCATTGTCTTCACTTCTTCCTGTTTTTGTGCACCATAACAACCAAATTTTATTATATCCATATTTATTTGCTTAGATTTTAACAAACTTTTCATCTTATTATGTTTCATATTTATTTCCACAAATTAAGTCTTTCACATTTCAAAAACACATGATCAGTAGTGTCAAACTCTCTACATTTCACAAAATAAAATAAATCGGACCCTTAAAACACCACTCTCACCAAAGCACAGATAAAACCAAATATGATTTAATGAATGACCATAAAATCTAAAAATCCACACAGAAAATTAAGCACTTTCATCCATGAAAACTGGACTTCATCATCTAATGGCATAAGGCATACATACACTTCTGATGGAAATAATCCACTTATTCAATTAACTAATAAAAACAGCTTGAAAAATTTAAAGACAAACTGCATATACAACCTAAAGTAATGAACACAATAAAAATGAAACAAACATGAAATATAAAATATAATATAAACTAAGACAAATATATCTACCAAGGCTAAAATTTAAGCAGTGCAGCATCACATAATTAGATATAAATACAACAGTTAGCCTACCTAAAATACATTACATAAGAAGAAGGCTAACCATAATTTTCAGATCTATATTTTAACATAGACTGTAAATGAAGTGAATAATTTAATCCAGGGGGATAATTTGTGTATAATTTAATTAACCATTTCATTTTCCTCAACTCATGGAGGATTTTCAAATCACCTCCTCTACAACTACTAGTAATCTGGAGTAATAATGCAAACTTAAAGCCCACAAAAGAAGCACTGTTTGACAAGTGCCTATATAGGGCGTTATTAGTATTCTTTGTTCTTATTTGGTAAATATGTTCATAAATTCTATTTCTGAATGCCCTAACTGTCTTTCCTACATAAAAAAACTGAACAGTGACACCACTTGGTGAGGTAAACCATCCTCTTTGTCAAACAATTCCCCCTCACAAAGATGCCCTTAGATCAAAGTTTATTTTCCAAAATCATACTTTTTTTTTAATGAACTATACTGACATTGTTCACGTGAACAGCACTTGTAAGTACCGGTGCAGTTATCAAATCCAAAGTTGCTGTCAGCTTTTTCAAAAAGTTGTTTAACATTTGAGGAAGTTTTATGCATAAAGGTTGGTGAGGGACCTAAAATTTCCAAAACCTCTGGATTGCTACACAACAAAGCTCATCTCTCTTGAAAAATGTTCCTAACAATTCTTGTATGTCCAGCAAAATTCAAAATCATTGCCCTTTTATAATTATTAGATATATTTATTGGAGCGACCTGAGACAAGGGCATACCTAATAAGGGCTTATATTTATTACCCCATTCAGATAGAACATAATCCTTAATATCATTACTTAAATCTATGGGGTAACCTTTTGCCAAAAACATACTAGCAATAAAATCCAGTTCAGTTTTGACCTCTCGAAAATCTGATGTCAGTCCTTGCTGCCTTAATCATCTGCCCTTTCACCAAACTCTCTTTTTGATGGAAAGGATGGCAGCTATTAAAATGATCCCAACTGGTGTTCATATTTATAAACTACAGTATCCAAGCAGTTAATACTTTCAGAACTACGGGTATAAGTGAGCTTAAGAAATGTGGAAGAATTATTCAAATAAAACATAAATTTCTCAATTTCTTGAATAGGTCCCTTCCACAAAACAAAAATATTGCCCAGAAATCTAACATAAACTGGACTCTCCATATTTATTATATATTCTATCTTGCTTTTTCTTGTATGGCACATTTGCCTTAACAGGCAATTTTCTAATAGAAAATCTCCATAAAAAATCATTACATTGTTTAATGTATCTCATCATTATAGCTTTTTTCTTATCTATTTCTATTTTTTTCTATGTATCAATGCAGTAAAATGCTGTCATAATATTCAATTACCATTCCTTTCTAGTCTTCTCACATTTATATTTTATTTTCCATAACCTAATTTTGTCTTGGTACTCTTTCATTTCTTCACTTACAATGTTTTTACTTCTTCTTTTGACTTCTATTCCTTCCCACAATTCTTTGTATTTGTAATATAGTATCATTTCTATCAAGTTTTTATTTTCATTCATAATTCCTTTTAATACATTATATAAAATCAAAGATGCTGCATGTACTATTGGGTTTATTAAAACCAAGCCTCCATGTTCTTCTTTCATATATGGAATCCCTCTCGACTGGATTCAGTCTAGAGCCGCATATAAAAGAAAATATAATCATCATTAGTTCGTTTTTATACTCAATAGGAAACACATAGATGTTAGCGGCAAGCAATTTTTCCTGTTACCATGGTGTTCAAGAAGTGTGCTTTTGTTCTATATGAAAATCTATACGATTTCCAAAAAAAAGTCATATGCTTTACTTCGAGTACATTATCCCATTGTTGTTTGTCTTCATTCCTTCCAAATATTATTCTTAATATATCTATATATTTTTCACTGAACGCAATACCTCCTACCATACCTTCAAAACCAAATCCTTTACTTTTCTCTTTATTTATAAATAAACCATTTTTTTATTTATACTTAATTTTTCATTTACTTCTTCCAACCATACTTTATTTTTAACAATTAGTACAATATCCGCATAATTACATATTATTGGCAACTGTACTTCCTTCATCATTTTGTATCCGCCACTATTTGACATTATTAATTTCCTTCACTATTACATTCATAACTAATGAGCAAATTACACTACTAGCTGGGCAGCCCTGCTTTATTCCACATTCTATTTTTATTTCCTCCCCAATCCAGCCATTTACATTTAGTTTCACATAGTTCCTTTCATAAACAGATTTAATTACTTGTAATATTTTTGCTCACATTATATGCCTGCAAAATTCCCCATAATGACTTATATTGAATATTATCAGAGCCTTTACTTATATCCCCTATCATAACCTTTGCTTCTACATTTTTACTTATGATAGCATCAATTATTTCCCATATTACAGATAATAACTCAACTTTTTTTCTTTTCTTCTGAATACATTTTGGCCATATATTCTATCCATTTTCTGTAACCCTTTTGTTATTATTCTCATAAAAAATGATAATCTTTATTATTCAATGTTGTTAGGCAGCATAGGATAGTGGTTTGTAGGATGACGTTGGTTATCAAGAAGAGGAGGAGGAGTGTGAGAGCAGCACCAAAGATCAAGTGGTGGAAATTGAAAAAGGGTAATTGTGAGGTGGAGTTCAGGGATGAGTTAAGTCAGGCACTGGGTGGCAGTGAAGAGTTACCAAATAGCTGGGTAACTACAGCAGAGCTAGTAAGGGAGACGGCTAGAAAGGTGCTTGGTATCACATCTGGACAGAGGAAGGACAACAAGGAGACATGGTGGTGGGATGAGGAAGTACAGGAGAGTATACAGAGAAAGAGGTTGGCAAACAAGAAGTGGGATTGTCAGAGAGATGAAGAAAGTAGACAGGAGTATAAGGAGATGAGGTGCATGGCAAAGAGAGAGATGGTGAAGGCTAAGGATAAGGTATATGAAGAGTTGTATGAAAGGTTGGACACTAAGGAGGGAGAAAAGGACCTGTACCGACTGGCTAGACAGAGGGACCGAGCTAGGAAAGATGTGCAGCAGGTAAAGGTGATAAAGGATAATGAGGGAAACATACTCACAAGCGAGGAGAGTGTGTTGAGGAGATGGAAAGAGTACTTTGAGGGGTTGATGAATGAACAGAATGAGAGGGAGAGAAGGTTGGATGATTTAGGGATAGTAAATCATGAAGTACAATGGATTAGCAAGGAGGAAGTAAGGATAACTATGAAGAGAATGAAGAATGGAAAGGCTGTTGGCCCAGATGACATACCTGTGGAAGCATGGAGGCGTTTAGGTGAAACGGCAGTGGAGTTTTTAACCAGATTGTTTAATGAAATCTTGGAAAGTGAGAGGATGCCTGAGGAATGGAGAAAAAGTGTTTTGGTACTGATTTTTAAGAATAAGGGTGATGTGCAGAGCTGTAGTAACTACAGAGGGATAAAATTGATCAGTCACAGCATGAAGTTATGGGAAAGAGTAGTGGATGCAAGATTAAGAAGGGACGTGATGATTAGTGATCAGCAGTATGGTTTCATGCCAGGAAAGAGCACTACAGATGCGATCTTTGCTCTGAGAGTGTTGATGGAGAAGTACAGAGAATGTCAGAAGGAGTTGCATTGTGTTTTTGTAGACTTAGAGAAAGCATATGACAGGGTGCCTAGAGAGGAGTTGTGGTATTGTATGAGGAAGTCAGGAGTATCAGGAAAAGTATGTAAGAGTGGTACAGGATATGTACGAGGGTAGTGTGACAGCGGTGAGGTCTGCAGTGGGAGTGACGGATGCGTTTAAGGTGGAGGTGGGGTTACATCAAGGATCAGCTCTGAGACCTTTCTTATTTGCAATGGCGATGGACAGGTTGACAGACGAGATCAGACAGGAGTCCCCGTGGACTATGATGTTTGCAGATGACATTGTGATCTGTAGTGAGAGTAGGGAACAGGTGGAGGAGACCCTGGAGAGATGGAGATATGCTCTAGAGAGAAGAGGAATGAAGGTCAGCAGGACTAAGACAGAATATTTGTGTGTGAATGAGAGGGAGGATAGAGGAATGGTGAGGATGCAAGGAGTAGAGGTGGCGAAGGTGGATGAGTTTAAATATTTGGGGTCAATAGTTCAGAGTAAAGGTGAGTGTGGAAGAGAGGTGAAGAAGAGAGTACAGGCAGGATGGAGTGGGTGGAGAAGAGTGTCAGGAGTGATTTGTGAAAGACGAGTACCTGTAAGAGTGAAAGGGAAGGTCTACAAGCGGGTAGTGAGACCAGCTATGTTATATGGGTTGGAGACAGTGGCATTGACAAAAAGGAAGGAGTCTGAGCTGGATGTGGCAGAATTAAAGATGTTAAGATTTGCACTGGGTGTGACAAGGGTGGACAGGATTAGGAATAAGTATATTAGAGGGTCAGCCCAGGTTGGAAGGTTTGGAGACAAAGCCAGAGAGGCACGATTACGTTGATTTGGACATGTGCTGAGGAGGGATGCTGAGTATATTGGGAAAAAGATGCTAAGGATGAAGCTACCAGGTAACAGGAAAAGAGGAAGGCCTAAGATAAGGTTTATGGATGTGGTGAGAAAGGACATGCAGGTGGTTGGTGTGACAGAGCAAGATGCAGAGGACAGGAAGAAATGGAAACAGGTGATCTGCTGTGGTGACCCCTAACGGGAACAGCCGAAAGAAGATGATGATTCAATGTTATAGGTCTCCAATTTTTATCCCCTCTTTATTTCCTTTTTAAATATAAATTTTATAACTCCTGTACATATCTCTTTCTGATTAATTGCAGCCTCTAACCATTCATTCATAACTTCTATAGAGATTTTTTTTGCCACTCCATTTCTTTATATATACCGTCCAGTCCTGCTACAAAATTCACATTCATTATTTTTTAAAATTTCATTCAATTCTTTTAGTTATTTTTGTTCTAAATATTCATTATCTTCATTATTTAAATTGTCACCTTTATAAATTTGTTCTACATTTTCTTCCTTTTTAATAGATAATTCCAATACATATTCTTTAATTAGTTTGTGCATTCCTTCTTGTCTTATTTGCTTACCTTCCTTATTCTTTAATCCTCTTATTTTCCTTCTTTTGTTATTTTACTCAAATATGGTGCTACCTTTTCTTTCTTTCCTTGTACACAATCCTTGTGTTTATATAACAAGTTCTTAATTTTAATTTGATTTACTTTATATATTTCTCTTTCTTTTTCATAAAATAAATTTTTATTCTCTAATAAATCTCTGAATGTTTCTTGACTTAATATTTTATACCTCTCTTTTTCTTTTCTTATTTTCTTCCTTACACATTCTAAACACAATTTTTTTTATATTTGTCTTTAAAATTAAGCCAGCATAGAGTCCATTTCTCATAAAACTCTCTCAAATTCATATGATTTTGTCCATAATTCCATACATTTCTTGCTTTTAGATTAATGCCTTTTCATTAGTTCTCTTTATTCCTTTTCCTATTCTTATATATATTCTTTATTTTCCTGTACTTTAACCCAGATAGCCATATGATTTAAAAATCCAGCATACTTTATTCCTTTTTTAACTTTTAAACCATCAGATATTAAAAAATAATCAATTTTGTCTTGATTTCAATCCTTTTGTAGGTCCAGTGGTTATTCTCCCATACACTTAACTTTCCACTTCTTATAATTTCTTTAACCTTTTTAACAGCACATTTGTTTTTAATTAAAATTAAAATCACCCAACATTATAATGTCCATATTTACACAAACATATTCAAGAATATTTTAAACATCATTTGTTTCTCTTTTTTATGTTGCATATAATGATATATATATATATATATATATATATATATATATATATATATAGCTATAATTATACACACGTTTTCATATCATATTCCACTATGGTTACATATATTTTAATGCTTTCTTGACTATATATATATATGTACATATATATATATATATATATATATATGCTCAAGCACATTTCCACATTTCTTTCCCCATATTCCAAACTTCCTCACCATTCCAGAGTTTTTCAATTTGTGTTCTTTCTTCCTCTGTTAATAATCTACTAACTTCTAAAAGAATAATGTGTGCAACTACTGCAGCACAACATTGTAATATACCTATTCTCCTCCTAGGATTTTTCATACTGTTCACATTTAAAGCTAATATTTTCATCTTTTAAAAACAGTTAGTACAATAAAAATGTATCCCCTTTATTTTCTCTAAGCATTATTTTTTTTAATTTTCTTTTTCTTTCTTTAACTCTCTTCCCTATCAAATTCCTTTAATTTCTTACTGTATGCCAGTCAGCTTCTTCCTTGTCTCCTCCGTTTCTTTTTCCTGGTTACTTTCTTTAACTTCATGCACAACCTCTATCAGTCACATCTTTTTATACATTTTCTTGTATAACACATTGTTCTCTTTCTGCTGTATAACTTCATTTTTTGCACATTCATTTCACATTCTGGCCATGAATGACCAGTATTGCCAGATTTTTTGCACTTTAAATCACATTTTTTGCATTATGCCCTGTTTTACCACATAACATTTTTTGTCACATTCATTGATTAAATAATTTTTTCCACAAACATAAGTCTTTGGTTGACCCCTGTATGTCAAAAAATAAGAAGTTATGTACCTACCATAACATTCCATGTTAGTTGTCTTCATCTCGCCTTCTTTCTTGCTGGATGGGTTTGGAGCCGATCCTCGGCTCCGACTCGGCCTTCTACTAAAGCTCGGGAGCTATTTACCAGCTCGAGGCCTCCCAATGCTAGGTGTCCGATATCCAGATCTTGTTTGGTAGTGCTAACACCATGGAAAAAACACACATGTTCCCACCAAAGGTTTACCTACAGTGCTACAAACAGAGGAGGACTTAACCTAAAAAAAAGGTCAACCATAGGAAGAAGGCCTCAAAAGAGATTCTTCTCAGTCCTAACCAGGCTAGGGGGATGGAGGATGGGACGCAAGAAAGAAGGCGAGATGAAGACAACTAACATGGAACGTTATGGTAGGTACATAACTTCTTAATGTTAAGTTGTCTATCTCGCCTTCATTCTTGCTGGATGGGACAGCGTCCCTAGCACCTTAGCCCTGGATGGCTCATCGAAACAGACTCTTGAGCACAGTGGAACCAAACTCAGCTCGACTCCTGGAGGCCATATCCAACTTGTAATGCGAAATGAAGGTATGAGGAGTGGCCCATGTGGCTGCAGCACAAACAGATTCCATTGGAAGTCTAGTCTGAAAAGCTACCGACGTAGCCAATGCTCTGGTGGAATGAGCTTTTGGTTTTGTAGGGAGTTATTTATGTCTCAGTTGGTAGATCAAAGTAATAATACAGGCCAGCCACCTGGACAAGGTTACCTTAGAAACTGGCAGGCCCTGCTTGCCCTCAGCATAGGACAGGAAGAGTTGATCTGATTTTCTTGTCTGTTTGGTCCTATCCAAATAAAAACGTAATTGCCTTTGAACGTCCAAATAGTGTAACTTTTGTTCAGCTCTGTTTGAATAATTAGGAAAAAAGACAGGAAGATCAATAGCCAGATTGAGATTTGTCTCTGAGGGTATTTTGGGTAAAAAGGAAGGATTAGTCCTGAGTGAAACTTTATCTTTGTGAAAAATAAGATAAGGAGGACGAATACAAAGGGCTTGAAGTTCCGATACTCTTCTGGCTGAGGTGATGGCTACTAAGAAGAGAGTCTTCCAGGAGAGTAACTTTAAGGAACAAGAAGCTGCAGGTTCAAAAGGAGGGAGAATCAATGAAGTTAATATCAAGTTCAAATCCCACGGAGGGGGGGGGATCTTTAACCGGGGGTCTAAGTAAAATAGTCCCCTTAAGAAAGGCCTTACAAAGTTTGTGGGACATAATACTGGACTCTGATAGGCCAACGTGAAAATTTGCGATAGCAGCCAATTGGACCCTAATGGTGGCAGATGAGGAACCTGCTCGAAAAAGTTCCGCCAAAAAATCTAAAACATTATGGACAGGAGTTGTAAAGGGGTCTATCTTTCTAGCCTCTGCCCAGAAAGAAAAACGTTTCCACTTACTAGCATAAGTCTTCCTAGTAGAAGGTTTGTGCGAAGAAAGTATGATTTCACGCACTGGCTGAGAAATATGTGAAAGCCTGGCTAAGGCTGCAAGTGGAGCAACCAAGCTGTGAGTTTGAGAGAGTGAAGGGATTGGTGCAGCCCGCCCGACTGATGGATCAAGAGGTCTGGGACTGGGTCCAGATTCCAGGGCTGCTCCAGCAGGTGACGATGCATGAATGGGAACCAAATTTGTCGAGGCCAGTAAGGAGCAATGAGGATCATCCTGGATCCCAAAGTGGTCACTTTCTGAATCAGTTTTGGAATTAAGGGAAAAGGAGGGAATGCACAGAGAAGACCCCGGGGCCAATCGTGAACTAGAGCGTCTCTGGGGGAATGGCCTGGGAGGGGGAAGAGAGTGAAGAAGTCACTGCATTTGCTGTTGAGAGGGGTTGCAAAAAGGTCGCAGCAAGGTTGACCTCATCTGCGGAACATTTTGTCCGCTACTAACTGATTGAGAGACCACTCGTGAGGCATAAGGATTGCTCTGCTTAGCCTGTCCACTATGACGTTGGACTTCCTGGGGATGTGCATTGCTATCAGAAACCGTTGAGAGGAGATCGCCCACTGCCAGAGTCTGAGTGCTTCTCGACATAAGGGATAGGACCTGGTTCTGCCCTGCTTGTTGATGTACCACACTATCGACATATTGTCCGTCAACTGCAATAGTCCCGGTAGGTAGAGAGTCCTGAAGAGATTGCAATGCTAAAAGTACCGGTCTCATCTCCAAGACGTTTATGTGCAGATGGTACTCTAGGGGTTGCCAAGTGCCCTAGACAGTCCTGCCCTGAAAATGCCCCCCACCTGATCAGGGAGGCATCCGTTGTCACCGTGGCAACCGGAGGAGGAAGGACAAACGGTCTGCCCTGAAAAACTTGAGGGGAGACCGTCCTCCAAGAAAGGTGGTCTTTGCATGATTGGGTGATTATTATGTTGTGAGACATCGGAAGCTGTTGAAAGGTCCATTGGGTAAAAAGCATCCATTGAAGAATCCGCATGTGAAAACAAGCCAGGGGAAGTAATGTGATTGCTGCTGCCATGAGACCCAAGGTTTTCAGTACAAATCTGGCCTGAATTCTCTTGCACTGTAGTAATGTTGGAACATGTCGGCGAATGTCTAATACTCTTTCTAATGGAAGTTTTGCCGACAGTTCTTTTGTATTTAATATGGCGCCTATAAAGGTTATAGATTGACAAGGTGACAACACAGACTTTTCTAAGTTTATAGAGATACCTAGCTCGGAGCAAGGTTGGATGGCATAATCCCTGGCTCGGATTAGCTGATACCTGGTGGAAGCAGTTAGGAGCCAGTCGTCTAGATATGGAAACACCTGAAATCCTCGCCGTCTCAGGTGAGCCGTAACCACTGCCATGCATTTGGTGAACACCCTGGGGGCTGTGGTGAGACCAAAGGGCAGGGCTCTGAATTGATAGTGACTGGCTCCCAGCTGGAAGCGGAGAAACCTCCTGGAGCATCTGTTCATTCTGATATGGTAGTACTCATCCTAAAGGTCTATGGAGCACATCCAAATGTCCAGACCCAAAAAGGGTAGAATGGACTGAAGCGTGACCATCTGGAACTTTGTTCTTTGAACAGATTTGTTTAACCTGCTGAGATCTGAAATGGGTCTCCAGTCCCCCGCTTTCTTTGGTACCACAAAGAACTTGGAGTAAATCCCGGATCCTTGCTGGTCTGCTGGGACTGGCTGGATGGCTCTTTTTTCTAGCAGTTTTGAAATTTCTAGTACTGCTTGTTCCCTTAGACCAGGTGGAACATCTGGAAGGGACCTGTTTGTTTGCATGGGGGTGTGGACAAAGGGGATTTTGTAACCCTCGGATATGATAGACTGTACCCATTTGTCTTGTGTGAGGAGTCGCCAGGCTTCTGGGTACAGTGACAATCTTCCCCCGACTGCCTTCGAGGGTGGACAGTCGGGCAGCCTCTCAGGGGTGTTGAAAGGGTTTGTCAGAGAAAGATTCCCTGCTACCCTGATTTTGAGGGCCCCCTCTGCCCCTTGGGCAGCATCTGTTGTTGTTCCCTCCTCTGCCCCTGGAGGGAAACTTGCCACGTGTGTCAGGCACGACTCCTTGGGGTTTGCAAAACCACATTTTTCCACTCTTCTGACCTTTAGGGTATGGTCTAGAGGGAGTAGAAAAACGGATTCCCACAGCAGAGAGAGTCTTGCCGTCCTGCTCATACCTGGTAAGGGTATCCTTCACCTGTGGTCCGAACAAAGCCGAACCATCGAAGGGGGTATTGGTGAAGGATGCCTTAAAGGGGTCATTAAAGTTACATAACCGCATCCAGGCATGTCTTCTCAAAGCCATGCCTGTGCCTGCAGCTCTACTCGCCCCATTGGCTGCATAAGAAATGAGCCGCATGGAGGAGTTGACTATAGAATTAAGGGTCGCCAGCTGGGAGTTCATCTTTTCCTGAGACCCCGCAGCAGATGGATCCTGAAGAGTATCACCCAGTTCCTTAAGGAAATCTCTTTGAAGGCAGGTGAAATGGCACATATAGTTCAGCGACCGCATGGAAAAGGTCGCTGAAGAAAACATCCGCTTCCCGTACCTGTCCATTGTCCTAGATTCTTTATTAGGTGGACGGACAGGCACTGAAGGGTCAGCCAACTACTTCTTAGTGGCTGCTGCAACCACCATGGCATCAACAGGAACACCCTTTGTAAGAAACTGTTTGTCGAACTGGGCTGTAATGAATTTTGTGGGCCTGCGGGGAGTTTGTTCTACTGTGTCCGGGGCCGTCCACGCCTTCCGAGCCACTACTTCCATGAGCGGGTCGAAAGGCGGAGACACCCAGGAGATGGAAGGGCAAAAACCAAACGCGTCCAGATACACTGACACGTCTTCGGAAGGGTTAAGGGCAGTCCAGTTCCCCCTCTGCTTGAGGATCTCAAGGATGTCTGAGAAGGAGACATCCTCAGAGGGGGACATTGGGGACCCTTCCGAATCCTCCAAGTCGGTGTCAGAGGTGACTGACTCGGGGGAGTCAACATGCTCCCTCTTACATTTTCTCTTCCAAGAGGGCTCCTCTGAGTGATCAGGGGAGGCCTTGGAAGAGGAAGATACACCCAATGGGGCTACCTGGAGTGCCTGTTCTCCACGCTTGGGGTCAGGAGGGTGGACAGAGACAGACGCAGGCACCATGGGGGGAGGAGCCAAAGGGGTCGTTTGCAGAGCTGACACCGGAGTCAGCACGCTCTTCATGACCTCAAAGGCGCCTCTATCAGGCAGAGAAGAGTGTCCCAGCTCAGAAGAGATGTGAACCCCTTCCGGCACTGAGAGGGACAGCTCCGAGGCCGATGTCGGGGCCGAGCTCACCTGCACCGAGGCCCCAAGAGGGAGAATGGGGTCGGACAAGGGTCCGATGCCACTCACCCCCTCGGAGCAGACGAGGGAGTCTCGGCACCCGGATCCCTCGAAGGACAGAACCAATGAAGAGATCGGAGCTGACGAGGGAGCCGAAAAATGTGGTATCGGCTCCGATGTTCCGACGATTCGAGCCCCAACAAGCTCCGGCTCCGAACACGGTGGTAGACTCAGAGGAGGAACTGTTGAAGAAACAGGGATAGCCATAGTCTGTTGAGAAGGGCTAGTCAACATTTTGGCCAGTGCCTGCGACTTTAGGAGCCTACTGACAACCCTCTCTAAGTCATGATCAGATAGCCTGGAGGACCGAGAGGATTGGGATCTATGGCTCCGCTCCGATTGTAGTAATGGGGACCTGGGAGCCGAGCGAACGGACTCTAAAGAGGGGGACCTCGAATGCTTTCGGCTCAGAGAAGGCTCCGATAGCAAAGTCGGAGTCAACTGAGGTCTCGAAGTGTCGGTTCCGGCCGGAACAGACGAGGAGGCAGAAGCTCCGAACAGGAAGCCGACAGTTTGGCGGGCTTTAAGGATTTCCCCGACGAAGGCTTGGCTGGGGATCCTTCTGGCTTTAACAAGCCCCTCAAAATGAGCTTATTCCTATGCTCCTGCAGGACTCTCGGACTGAAGGCATGACAGACCGAACAAGAGTCCTGCAGGTGTAGGGGGCCCAAGCAATACACACAAGAAGTGTGACCGTCTGTCAGAGACATCTTCTGACAGCACGAGTCACACTTCCTGAAACCTAAAACCTTGGTATCTTTAGACATGATAAAAGAGATACCAAGGGAAGTTTAACTAGTGCTTAAAACACTATACACAGACACACACGCACTAGAAAGTACAGTTTTGTACCTACCATAAATGTAGATGTTCGAGTGCTAATACAGCTACAGTCATAACAGATGGGTTCTCCTGCCGTCAGGCGGGTCCTCGGTCGGCCGAATTCCAATGTCTAGGTCCGGCGTCGGTTGTCGTCGCTTCTTCCCTGACGTCAGTGCGACAGGGGTATAAAAGAACCAGCCGACGCCATTTTCTTCAGTTTTTCTTGCCCCAGATGTCAGGTGCCCCCAGAAGGAAGGCAATACATAAATTAGTGTAATAAAGCAATGCCATATAATCAAAATACAGGAGCTGCAAGCAAATACACCATAAATGAATACCCCAATCAGGTTGTATGAGGAGGTGTTGGCCAATAGGCCTGTCCCAAGAGGGGAAGGAGGGAAGGAAACCTGGACTGCAGCTGTATTAGCACTCGAACATCTACATTTATGGTAGGTACAAACCTGTACTATGTTCATCGTGCATACAGCTGCAGTCATAACAGATGGATAGAATCCCAAAGCTAAGAAAGGGGTGGTAGGCACTAGGTGGAACTAGGAGGAGCCAGGATGCCCTGTAAGACTACAGTGGCAAAGCCTGCTCTAGTTTTGGAGTATAATGGTAGGTGGTAGTGCTTGGAGAAGGTATGCACAATACTCCAAGTGGCTGCTTCCAAAATATCCTTGGTAGGAACTCCTCTGAGGAAAGCTGCAGAGGTAGCTGTGGCCCTTGTGGAGTGAGATCTGATGCCTGCAGGTACAGTTTTACCATGAAAAGAGTAACAAAAGTGTATGCAGTGGGCTATCCATTTTGAAATTGTCTGTTTGGAAATTGGCTTCCCTTGAGCTCCTATAGCATAGGACACGAAGAGCTGTTCTGATTTTCTGAAAGGCTTTGTTCTCTCCAAATAATAACGCAGCTGTCTGTGGATGTCCAAGGAATGTAGTAGCCTCTCCCCTTTGTTTTGAGGATTAGGGTAAAAGGTAGGTAAGTGTGTAGCCTGATTCAAAGCTACCCTGGATACCACCTTTGGCATAAAGGACGGGTTGGTTCGTAAGGAAACTCTGTCCTGATGGAAGATGATAAAAGGCTGCACAGCCATGAGGGCTTGTAGTTCCGATACCCTACGAGCTGAGGTGATAGCCAGAAGGAAAGCTGTTTTCCAGGACAAATATTGCAAATCTGTTGAGGCAGCTGGCTCAAAAGGAGGCAAGGTCAGCTTTTCCAGAATTAAATTGAGGTCCCAAGCAGGTAGTGGTTGTTTCATTGGGGGTTTTATATTCTTAGCCCCTCTGAGGAACTGTCTTAAGAGGGGGTGAGAGAATAAAGGTGGATCAGTGTTGTATTCTGCAGAAATGGCTGAGGCATGGATTTTGATGGAGGAGAATGAAAGTCCACTGCTTAGCAGCTCAGCTAGATACTGTAATATTTGAGGTAAATTCAGTTTTCCAGGATTCTGGCCCTTTTTCTCATTCCAGGCACAAAACCATTTCCATTTTGCGGAGTAAGCTTTTCTAGTAGACAGCCTTCTGGCCTCCAAAATGACATCCTGTACCTCCTTGGAGAGTAGGGTCTGTTGTGATGTTAAGGAATCTTCCATGCGGCCAGATTGAGTGTTTTCAGCTGACTGTGAAGAGTTTTGAAGCTGAGCTGAGTCAGAAGAAGAGGCATTAGAGGTAGGGTCTATGGAGGGGAATGCGTCAGGCTCCTCAGGAGTGGGTACCAGAGCTGTCTTGGCCAGTCTGGAGCAATGAGAATCATCTTTGGTCTGTCTGCTCTGGTTTTTAATAGAACTTTGGGCAGCAGAGGAAGAAGTGGAAAGGCATAAACTGTCATTGTTGTCCAACTGAAAGAAAGAGCGTCCACTCTCCAGGCCTTTAGATGAAAAGTCATTGAGCAGAATTTTGTCAATTGGTGATTTTTGTGGGAGGCAAAGAGATCTATGTCTGGCCTTCCCCATGCTTGAATTATCTCTGTAAAAACTTGAGGATGCAACTTCCATTCGTGTGGATCTGTCATATTTCTGCTTAGGTTGTCTGCCAGCGTGTTTTCCTTGCCTGGCAAGTACTGGGCTCGAAGTTCGATTTGTACTTCCAGAGCCATGTTCCAAAGTGACATGGCCAGCCTGCATAGGGGGTATGAATGGGTTCCTCCCTGTTTATGTACCACATTACTGTGGTGTTGTCTGCCCTTATCAATAGTTGACCTGGATGCAGATTGTGATGACTTGATTTGCTTGAGGCTTGCAGAATGGGAGACCTGTGTTTGTTTGGCATGCTTGAGCCCACCATAGAAATTCCTTTTGAAGACATGGAATTAGTGGTATTATTGTTTCCAAACTGTGGCTGTGTTGAGACCATAAGTTTTTCAGGTACCATTGAAGTTTCCTCATATGCAGATTTGCACATGGGATTAGTAGGATGCAAGATGCCATGAATCCCAGAGCCTGCAGGATTTTCCTTGCAGTCAGCCTGGTGAAATTTGCTAGTGTTCTGAAGTATTGAGTTAGTTGCCCCTGCTTCTCTGGCATGAGGTAGGCCATCTGGGTGTTTGTGTCCAAGTTGGCACCCAGGAAAATTATTTTCTGAGTGGGTATTAGCCTTGATTTCTTTTTGTTGACTGTGTATCCCAGAGAATTCAACAACATTATTACAAAAGCCAGATGTTTCCGAAGTATGTGCTTGCTGTCCGCTTGGATCAGGCAGTCGTCCAAATATGGGTATATTTGTATCCCTTGAAGTCTGCAGTAGGCAATTACTGATGCCAGGCATTTCGTGAATACTCTGGGTGCAGTAGATAAGCCAAAGAGCAATGCAGAGAATTGATAATGGGTTGAATGTGCAAGAAATCTGAGGTATCTTCTGCATTTTTGTCTGATTGGGACATGCAGGTATGCCTCCTTGAGGTCCAATGTTACCAGCCAATACTCCTTGCCCAGCATGGGAAGAAGCTGCTGTAATGTGAGCATCTTGAATTTTGGTACTAGTAAAAATGTGTTTAGGATGGATAGGTCCAAAATAGGTCTCCAATCTTTTCCCTTCCTTGGTACCAGGAATAGTCTGGAATAAAAACCTTGACCTTGTTCGTGAGTAGGTACCTCTTGAATAGCTTTCATGTCCATGAGATCTGAAATTTGTCTTTGTGCCTCTGCCCTTTGATTGTGTGGCAGGTTTGGCATGCATCTCATTTTTGGAAGGGTGTGAAAATTGAATCTGTAAGCCTCTGTTTATAATGTCCAGGATCCATTTGTCTTTTGTGACAATATGCCAATTTTTTGAAAATAATGCCAGCTTTCCGCCTAAGGGTGCTGCCATTTGAGCCTTGCTTGGCATGCAAAGGGGAAAGTCATTGGGCTTGCTTTCTGAATGGCTTTGAACTATCCTCACCACCTCTTTGTGTAGGAGCTTGCCATTGTCTGCCTCTAAACGATCCTTGAGATTGCCCTCTGCCCCTCGGGTGCCTGTATCTACCTCTTTGGGGTCTGTCCGTGGCTGGAAAGGACCAATTTTTAGAAGGCCAATTTCTACTGAAACGTGGAGGTTGTACTTGTAGAAAATCTTTCACTGTTTGCATTGATTTAGCCTTTTCCTCCATTTTCTTTAATACCTCCTCAGCTGTAACACCAAATAATACATCCTTTTGTAGAGGGGCATCTAGTAATTTAGCTTTGACATGATCTGGTAAGGTTTGCTCCTTGAGCCAGGCATGTCTACGTATGACTGATCCTGTAACAGCAGCTCTACATGAGGCCTCTAGAGCATCAAAACCACATTGCAAGGTATGTTTACCCACTTGTTCTGCACTATGCATCAAATCCTGCAACTCCTTCAAGTCTGGTTGTTCAGGTTGTGACATTTTACTTCTCAATTGTGATAACAGAAACTGTTGGTACTTTAGCATATGGAACTGGCAGTTTAATGCCTTCATGGTTAAGGTGGCCGAGGTGTATACCTTTTTTCCCCACCATTCTAAGGATCTGGAATCTCTCTCGGAAGGTAATGGATTTTTAGCAGTGGAAGCCTTAATTCCCTTGGGGCCCTGTGAGATAGTTTCTGGGTCAGCCGCATGGCTTTTGTACAGTTTCTGGGTCAGCCGCATGGCTTTTGTACAAAAATTGGTGTGAGTCAGGAACCCGGTAGTACCTGTCAGGCTTGACTGGGGCTGGAGGTAAAGAATCCGGGTTAAGGCAGTCCTCCGAGTACACATCATCTAGTATGTCTAAGACAGGAGGTATAGCCAGAGGCCTGTGCTGAGGAAGCAAGAGAAAATCCCTAAGGCTTTTCTTGGAATCTGAGTACTCTTGGCCTTCCCAGTGGAAGTGTTCCCTTAAGGTATGCAAGGTTTCCCCAAATGAGTAATCCTCTGGGGGGGGGGGGAAAGAGGGAATGGACTCCTCTGCATCAGAATCTTCAGAAGGGGAGTAAGAATGTTCCTGTTCATCAGAGTGCTCTGAAATAATGGAGGCCTGGTCAGAGGAGGGGGATTCTTCCTCCACTCTGGGCCTTTTGTCCGGGGGGGGGGTTTGAGAACCCCTGATAAGAGTAATTAAATCCTCAGCCATTTTAAGCATCTGTTTTTTAGGCATGGGGCCTGGAGAAGGGCCCTGTGTAGCTTGTCTCTTAGCATGCATGGCTGCTTTAGACTTAGTGAAAGCCTTGATGGAAAAAGAAGAGGAAGGTCTGAAGACACCTTGAGAGGAGGCAGACCTGTCTACATTTTGAGATTCACCACCAAGAGTGGCTTCGGTATCTGTAGTCGGGGTGTGGGCCGAGGAGCCTACGACCTCGGGCACAGAAGACACCGCCAATTAAGTGTCGTCGGTAGGCAGGGGATGCGTAGGCGCCTCACTGAGAACCAGACCACCTGTAGTCGGCTTTGGCGTGGTGTCGGTAGAGGTCGCGGACCTCATGTGTCGGTCCTTATCTTTGCGTTTTATAGACAAAACTGGAGTCGGAGTATTCAACGACATAATATAGTTACATTTTTTGCCAAAATAGTGCTGGGCAAACTCCATCCGACGCTTAATGGTGCGTTTATTGAATGTAGCACAAAAATGACAGACCGAGACGTCGTGGTCTGGGCCTAAGCAAGGAATGCAGAGGGAATGAAAATCCTTATGCGGTATTTGCTTCCCACATGAAATACATTTATTAACTTTGTCTGACATCGGTCTGAGGCAAGAAAAGTTTCCCCAACGGGGTACTTAGCTTTCAAGAAGACTTCGGTTGCAAAATTTTCGTAATTTCAGGAGCTGGCCGACCGGCACTTGCGAACTGCTTCTGCTTCAGGCACCGCGCGGCAAGAAAGACTGAAGAAAATGGCGTCGGCTGGTTCTTTTATACCCTTGTCGCACTGACGTCAGGGAAGAAGCGACGACAACCGACGCCGGACCTAGACTTTGGAATTCGGCCGACCGAGGACCCGCCTGACAGCAGGAGAACCCATCTGTTATGACTGCAGCTGTATGCAAGATGAACATCTAACAGTAACAATACCACTATAACTACAACAGTTATCACTAACAAAAACTTAACATCAAAAATTATAAAGAGACAGGCCTAACCACTACCTCAAAGGGTGGGGAGGTGGGGAAGGGAAGAAAAGAAAAAGGAGATCCTAAGTGGGGTCTAAAGGGGCTACACGATCTAATAAAACTAATAGAGAAGAATATCTAAATATAACAACAACACTGACAGTAAAACAGCAGTAAAAGAATTATACGACCTGGAGCCGGTAAAAAACGCAACCTCGTAGCTGAAGCGACAAACGAGATCTGGATATCTGACGCCTAGCATTGTGGGATAAGGGGAGGCCTCGAACCGGTAAATAGCTCTCGAGCTTTAGTAAAAGGCCGAGTCAGAGCCAAGGATCGGCTCCGAACCCATCCAGCAAGAATGAAGGCGAGATAGACAACTTAACATCCCCTGTTACCATGAACATTAATATTACTAGGTACATGCATAACATTATCATTTTCCATTTTCAATATTACTCCACATTCCCATCCTCCAATCCATAGTCCTCTTTCATCATATATTTTTGTACTGTCCATTTCCTCTTTACATATAGTTAACAAATTCTCTTTCAGTTCTTTTGCTTCAACTTCAGTTCTAAACTGGATCATTATTATTTTTTTGTCTGTAAAAAGCTTGCACAACATATTTTGACCATAGATAAATATTTTTCTTTTGTTCATATGCACCCAAAAGTTGTCTATGGCCTGCCCAGTCTCAAATATCAAGTCACAAAATGTCTCTTTATTAATTAAAATAAATGCTCTTACCTCTTTTGCTTTGACACCCACAGGTGCTATGATGGAGTCCCAAACCTCATACCTGTCTTCTTTTGCTTTGACACCCAGAGGTGCTATGATGGAGTCCCAAACCTCATACCTGTCCAAACTTTCGTTTTTACTACTCACATGCATTGTATACTTCTTTTTTGTTTCTTTTATTTCTTCTGTTTTCTTTGTTCCTTCTCCAACAGTTTTTGCATAAGTTTTTGTCTCTGGACCTTTTTTCTGGCACAGTCTCTTCTCTTTTTCCTTCTTCTATTTTTCCCTGATATCATTCCATGAAATTTCTGCTCCATTTTATGGCTCACTTTGGTTTACCATTTCTTCCAAATAATCATCCCGCAACTCCCCCCCCCCAAGATTTGAGGGTTCTAATTATGCATTTTTCAGAGGTAATTGTCCTTCCTTCATATAATCTCCTTTGAAAGTTTTCCTCCGATTCCAACTGTGTTTCAGCTACAATCTCCTTTTCCTCACAATCTCCTTTTCCTCCAATGTCACTGTTTTTTCTGCACTCGCGTCATCAGAAAGATCTTCTGGTAGATATTCTACCATTTCAAATTCATTTTCAGCAACTTTCATTCTGGTTTCAGCAAAAGATTAATCAGTTATGTTTTCTCCCTGTTTCTCTGGGCCGCTTCTGCCCCTGGAATAGAAAGTCTGTTGTGGCACACACAAATGCTTCCCCCTACTACCAAGAGTAGGGGAAGTTTCCCAATGCCCTGGCCAAATTTCTCCTAACAGTGTGTAACTAAAAACCTTGTGTCCCCCATGAAAAGATGCTAACATAGTGGGACTAACACAATCAACAAAGGATGGATAGATGGAAAAATAAATACATATGTAAAGATGCCAAATACACTGAGCATATCTAAACAATCCTACCTTGGTTTGTGATTTACTGTGGAGTTGACTGGTAAGAGAAGTTTTATTTGAATTTATATTGTATTTGTTATCACTGTTTTTTAACTGTTTATAGGTGGGAAGGGATAGCTTGTTAACAAGACTTACTTTCATTCACATTTTGTTGTTTTACCTTTAATTTCACTGTTGGTTGTTAGAAAGGGAGGGGCTTTAGACAGGCAAGCTCTAGCCACCCCAAGGGGCTTAGACAGCTACAAATTCACACAGACCACAGAGAGGAAAACCCTTTGCATATCTAAACAATCCTACCTTGGTTTGTGATTTATTGAACTTTACTGTTAAAAAGAAGTGTGACTGCGAGTGTTAGTGAAAAGGAATTACAACTTTTGTCTGGCTTGCAGAACTTGTATGGTCAGAATAACTTTACTGTACTTAATTTATTATTTAGTTGTATATTGCTGGTGTGATTTTTGTCACAGAAGTTGAATTAAATTCTCTTTGTATTCTGTGGTTACTCTTTTTTGATTATTTTCTTTTACAATATTTTATTAATTTGAGGCTAAATATGGATTCCTTAAAGGAGTTTGCAATTAACGATTTGCTAATGCACAAATATCTTGTACAGTGTAATAAATGTTATGCATATTTAAAGGTAACAGCTGATAACACTGGTGATCTGTGTTCCTCGTGTCAAAAGTTGGATGATTTGCTTAACATTGTTAGAAATAAATCTAGACTTAATGATGGTGATTGCACTTGTGCACTTGCCATGGCTTGGAGAATTCTTCTTTCATATATTAATGACTGGACTGATGAAATAAATATTGTTAGGCACAGAACAAATAGAATGCATTTAGGAAATGATGCCTCTATTGTCTGCAAAAATCATTCAACCCCTATGAAACAAGACAATGCCCCTGAGAACTTTGGAATTCTGGATGCAAGTACTCAGCTATCTGAGGATCCAGTCTGCTTAGAAGGAAACAAAAAAAAAGAAAGAAAATAAGAAGTTCATAACAAATAACAAGGAAGAAAAAGAAACTGATTAATGACTGTAAAGGAAAGAGAATATGTAGTAAAAAAATACACTGCTTTATTATGTAACACACAGGTTACATGGAATGATGAAATTTTTCTGACAAAAAAAATGCAGTCTACAGAAGAAGGCATCATTTTTTCAACAGAGAAGGAAGAAAAAAAGACGCAAGGGGCAGGTGAAAAGGAAGAAATCAAAATTGAACGTGGAAGGATTGAAGAACATTACTGTTAGAAAAAAAGAAGAGAATGACAGATGTTGACTGCATGGCTCAAGGTGTAGATTTACAATACCAGCTGGATGAGAATTTAATACACAATGAAAGCAGTGGGATTAATAAGACTAATGGTGATGAAGACATATCCTTCGTAACAATTGACAGAGCAGATATTACTGTATTAGAAGCTGAAGATTCTTCAGAGCTGGCCAGCAAAGATATTCTTATAACTGGAGACTCAATTATTAGAGGAACTGATACTTAAATTGGCAGAGAAGATAATGAACATTGAATAGTGTTATGCTTGCCAGGAGCAAAAATAGAAAATATGAGACGAGCCTTGGAATCCCTTAATGTAAGGAAGTACGGATCCATTTTTATCCATTATAGAATACAGCGCCCCTTTTGGTATGTTCCTCAAAAGACATCTACAACAACTGGAAAGCCACAAAAATACCTCACAAAGAGGATTACCAGCCTCAAACAGATGCCCTATGCAAACCATCTAAAAAAACTCCAGCTTTACTCCATCGCATATCGCCTGGACGTGCTCCCTTAATCCCCCCAATCCTCATTTCACACACTGGGACCTAAACTGTCACCACAATAAACAGAACACATGCTGGAGGGATAGATTCTGGTCCTGTCAGAGACATACCTGGGGAACACTACTACTCCTATCAAACGCATATCGCCTACTCAGAGGGAACCTCTGCCTAACATACAGAGCTATGTCAAACCCAGAGCTGTTGGACATGCTCCACTTAAAGAAATCCCAATCCCTCAGAGCTACACACTCTAGGGACCTAAACCTTGTCACCACAATAAACAGAACATGCTGGAGGGATAGATTCCTGTCCCAGAGACTTCCCATACTCTGGAACAAACTACCTCCCTATATCAAACAAAGCTCTTCATTAGTATTCTTCAAGAAAAATCTTGATGATTGGATGGGAGATAGGAAATTCACCTCGGGGATCACTTCTGTGGCTCTGCTCGACTAGGACACAGGAAAATAATTTTCTTGGGTGGCAAAAGCCAGGGTACCTTTTTGGCTAGGCTTATACAGGCCCTAGGGCCAATAGCCTATTACCTACCTATGAACTTATGCTGGTAAAAATGAAGTAATCCTCAAGGATTCTCTGAATGTTAGTAAGGAACTGACAGCCCTCTTAGATAGCATAGCTTGTACTGGTGTTAGGACATATTTTTCACAAATCACCTATAGAAAGGATAGTCAGGTCACTGTGAATGAAAAGATTTTTTGGGTAAATACTTACATGGAAAAAAATGTCCTGTTTTAAAAAATGGAAATGTGTAGAGCATCCAAGCCTAGTTTGGGGCTCAGGTGTTCAGACAGGATGGCGTGCATTTATCAAGATCAGGGAAGAGAATTTCTGCAGCAGATATTTTGCAATATTTGACAAACACTAGGCAGGATTTTTGCCCCATCGAAAATTTAGCAGTTCACAGATGGTAACATTTGATGCATCTCTAATGGTTGTTAACACCAGGAGCATTAATAATAAAGCTTTTTTATTGGAATATTTACTACGTTCCCACAAGATTGGTCTTGTTATTGTTTGTGAAACATGGTTAAAGAACAATGACTGGAAACCAGTTCTGTCAGGGTATAAATGTTTTTACTGTAACAGACATTCTAACAAAAAAATCAGGTGGAGGTGTTATGATAGGGATTAAAGATAATTATGAGACCTGTGATTATTACAAATTCACTGACAACACTAATACTACAGACTGTATAAATGTGACAACAAAGATAACCTTGGAACATATAACAATTGTTGGAGTATATAGACCATCAAAGGCAAGTGCAGATGACCTAGAGGAATTCATACATTTCTTGCATGAAACACAGGAGGGAAGAATTATATTTGCTGGGGACTTAAATTTACCAGAAACAGACTGGAACAATATTGATTCAACATTAGTAAAGAAATCAAAATCAAGATCTACAGAGGTTTTTTTTTTCTTTCTTTTGTTTTATTTGTTTTCTAGTTGTATTTCTTTGATGCTGATGGTGATTTGGTTTCAAACTCACGCTGAGCTATTCTAGTTGGTCAAGGACAGTCTGTCCTTAGGTAAGAGGAAGAGATACCAGGGATCATCGGCTTACATTTTGGCCTAATGCTAGGGTAGAGGATACTTGTCAACAATGTGAATGGCCATTATCATGAGAGCTTGACATTGAATTGCTATGGTGGTGTCACTCAAATCAAATTGCTGAGACCCTTGATAGTGACCAGCCACTACTTCATGAGGTCCTTTCATGTGATATGATGTTTGACAATGTCCAACATGCTGACTCATGAAGATTTCCACATCTGTGGATGTTGGAGATGAGTGGGCCACCTGTGAAGCATATCCAAATTGGCCATCATACATGTGGATCCAACCTCTGACTCACTCAACTCTGTCAGCCATATGTGTCTTCTACAGCCTCATAAGTGTGCAGACAGAGGCTGATATGCATACTATGTAAGCAACAGTCTTTTGTTGCTATGGTGGTGTCACTCAAATCAAATATGTTTGACAATGTCCAACATGCTGACTCATGAAGGTTTCCACATCTGTGGATGTTGGAGCTGACTGGGCCACCTGTGATGTATTTCCAAATTGTCCATCTGGGCCACCTGTGGTGCATACCCAAATTGGCCATCATACATGTGGGCCCAACCTCTGATGCACTCAACTCTGTCAGCCATATGTGTCTTCTACAGCCTCATAAGTGTGCAGACGCTGATATGCATATTATGTAACCAACGGTCTTTTATTGCTATGGTGGTGTCACTCAAATCAAATTGCTGAGACCCTTGATAGTGACCAGCCACTACTTCATGAGGTCCTTCCATGTGATATGATGTTTGACAATATCAGAGACTCTGATTAACCCCAAATAAAGTTTAGCTGTCCTAGTAGGATTTTCCTGACATTTACTGAGTTGCCTGCTACAGCAAAAGCCATGGCTTGCAGAGAGTTTACAAAGCATCCGGAGAAAGGTACAAAAAAAATTTCCACAGCATTGGATATACCATGGAACACAGTGAAGACAGTCATCAAAAAGTGGAGAAAATAAAGGACAACAGTGACATTGCAAAGAAGTGGACATCCCTCCAAAATTGATGAAAAGACAAGATGAAAACTGGTCAGAGAGGCTGCCAAGAGATCTATAGCAACACTGAAGGAGCTGCAGGAATTTCTGGCAAGTACTGGTGTACTACATATGACAACAATCTCCTGTATTCTCCATATGTCTGGGCTATGGGGTAAGGATGCAAGACAAAAGCCTTTTCTTACACAGAAAAACATCCAGGCCCTGCTAAAATTTGTAAAGCAATACATCAAGTCTCCCAAAAGCATGTGGGAAAATGTGTTATGGTCTGATGAGACTGAGGTTGAACTTTTTGGCCACAATTACAAAAGGTACGTTTGGCATAAAAACAACACTTCGCATCACCAAAAAAACACTATCCCAACAGTGAAGCATGGTGGTGGCAGTATCATGCTTTGGGGCTGCTTTCTTCAGCTGAAACTGGGGCTTTAGTCAATGTGGAGGGAATTATGAACAGTTCCAAATACCAGTCACTTTTGGCCCAAAACCTTCAGGCATCTGCTAGAAAGCTGAAGATGAAGAGGAATTTCACCTTTCAACATGACAATGACTCAAAGCATACATCCAAATCAACAAAAGAACGGCTTCACCAGAAGAAAATTAAAGTTTTGGAATGGCCCAGCCAGAGCCCAGACCTAAATCCAATAGAAAATCTGTGGGGCGACCTGAATGGGCTGTGCAAAAGAGATGCCCTCACAATCTGACAGATTTGGAGTGCTTTTGCAAGGAAGAGTGGGCAAATATTGCCAAGTCAAGATGTGCCATGCTGACAGACTCCTGCCCAAGAAGAAGAATGAATGCTGTAACTAAATCAAAAGGTACTTCAACAAAGTATTAGTTTAAGTGTGTGCACACTTATGCAACCAGCTAATTGTACTTTTTTTATTTTTTTATATTTTTTCCCCTAACAGATTTGTTTGTTTTTCAATTGAATTCTGCAGGTTATAGGTTAAAGGTGGGAAAAGTTTTGAAATGATTTATTGTGGTCTCATTTTTTTATATCACAGAAACCTGACATTTTAAAAGGGGTGTGTAAACTTTTTATATCCACTGTATATTACCAACAAACATAACCCTAGGTTGGTTAAAAAGGACAATGCCCTACAATTTATCCATGTGCAAATTACCATACACAAAGTTCCATTACCATATCCTAGCAAGTTATAGGTCACTCTAAATGTCCCTGGAATCCCACAGCTTGTACACAGACCTACTGCAGACACCAAATACCCTTTCATGGGAGACTTTAACTATCCTTCCACAGACTGGGAAACATACACTTCCTCATACTCAGAGCTTCAAACTCACTGGACCTGGTACTCAACAATATGGGAGAGTGCTGCACTGCCCCACCCACCAAGTGTCAAATCCTCACTGGTGAGGTCAGACCACAAAGTTGTCTCTCTCAAAGTAAAAATTAACTTGGTAACCCCAGCAAACCCTGTAATAGTTAGTAACTATTCAAAGCAAACTACACTCTAATAAGTAGTAGTTTATCAAAATTCAGTGCCCTTCCCAGCCCCGAGTTGTAACAACCTATGCGTAATTGTTTACAGAGATCCTGTACAACCCTGTAAATGCCTGTACAGAGGTTGTTGTACCAACTAGAAGTAAGCCCAAAATAAACTCTAAAAACAAACCACACTGGGGGAATCCTAATCTTAACTGGGTATATAACAAAAGGAAAAACATCAAGGCTAAAATCAGGAAATGCAACTCCCATAATGATAGGAGCTCTTTAATTAAACAAAACAGAAATTAAGAGGACTAATTAAGTCCAACAACACCAATTACAAGTTAAAGATCACCTCACTGGCTAAAGACATCCATAAGGTCTTCTACAACAATGTATGAAACCTCAAAGACAGCACACATTAGTGTGCTGAACTGGTGGTCAATGATGCCACCATCACTGAGTAGAGTGATGCAGTGAATTTTCTGGCTGCAAATTCAGCTCAAACTTCATCCCTCACCACCGCCCAGCCTCCCTCCATGAAATACCTACTAGCATAACACCCCCAGCCTCCCTCCATTAAATTCCTACTAGCATAACCCCCCCCCCAACTATTAACAGGGAGCAGGTCTTGGCAGTGCTCACTAAGGCCAAAAACACAGCCTCAATGGGCCCTGACAATAACCCGGGATGCCTCCTAGACAGCTGGAAAAGTGACCTATCATGACCACTTGAGTCACTTTTCAACTATTGCCTCAAAACAGACTTTGTAATATGAGAATGGAGGACTGCAATGGTTATCCCACTTCACAAGGGTGGATCATCAGCCGACCCAGAAACTACAGACCTATTATCGACTAGTCTAACACGCAAAGCCATGGAACAAATTATCATCGAAATGATCAACAAAGACACAGGCAACCTTTAGACACTGGACCCAACCTAGTCTAACTTTGTCAAAGACCATGCCTACTAATTGTGTGGTGGACTTCTTTGAGAAGGTCAAGGAAATGGATGAGGCAGAAATGGTGCAACCCACCTATATGGACCTGGCTATGGTATTTGATACAATACTCCACTGGGGTATAACTGATAAACTCATGGAAAAGGGCATAAACTCCTACATAACTCTCTGGATTGCCAGCTGGATCATAGATAGGACTCAGGAGGTCAGGACTGGTGATTCCACCTCCACTAAGAGACTGGTCACCAGCAGAGTACCTCAGGGCTCCGTGATGAGACCGCTCCTATTTTACATCTACTTCTTAGATGTAAAAGCTAGTCAAGGGCCTTTGGCTGACCAAGTTCGCAGATGATTGCAAATTGACAGCTATCATAGAAACAAACATATTACAAGAGGATCTAACACAGCAAATGACTGGTGCCAAAGTCACAAACTAATATTCAAGCCAAGAAATGGATTACAGTGCCTTTTGATAGACAACGAGTTGGGGGGGGGGGGCACACATGCATCTTCGCATACAGACGTACAGCAATTGTTGCTCAACAGTTTTTTTTTTTTTCTAGATGTACAAGATGTTTGTGGGCATACTATCAAGAGTGTCGAACTGTGGAGGTGGCCCATACCTTTAAGTCCTCTGACACCCCTGTAACTGACACACAATCACATACCAGGCCAGTATATTGCTATTTTTAAACATAGTAAAGCAAATATTTAAAAAAGCTAAACTAGATTGTGAGAATAAATATTTATTTTTATACTGTAAACACTACATAACAAGATTTTGTTAGTCTCCTGTTTCCGTGTAGGCTCACGAGTATTCTACATTAGATAACATTTAAGGTTAATTTCTGAACGCTTTTCCTACAAATGAGAACCCGTAGTATATTAACAGATTCATAGGTATATGCTAAGCAGTCCTTTGCAGCACAAGTGAAATAAAGGGCAAGACATTTTATTTTGTTTAATCCACTGTTTTATTTTTGGCTTTTCTTAACTACTGCTGCTAGACTCAGGGGGTCAGGAAGTCCCACTACCATGGGTTGCATACTCCACCTTTCTCCCCTCCCACCCCAATTTTGTACTTATATAGTGACTGGGGCAACGCAACGGATGAATTGTCTCCTTTTCAGGAGCAACTGCCTGGTTAACTGACTTCGAAGAGTCACACACAGGACAAATGAAGATGGAAGGAATCAAGCCCTGGACCCTGGGCACAGGAAACCTAACTATCACACATAATTCCTAACTACCCCTGGATAAATACTTTTATTACAGATTCCCATCCATTCTCATTGTTTTTAGTCACATACACTACATTTCAACCTCACCAAAACCATGCATTCCTCCTTTTGCAGCCTCTTCTTAATAAACAAGCAAGACAAAGCACTCAGTCCATAAAACAAGCCACTTTTACATACAGATAAACATTTATAAAACTTCAAAAACTTACACATCACAAGTTTTGTGAGCTTGTGTTAAACTTGTGTTACATTAAAGGCTTTTTGGAATTTTTGAGTCATGTCGATGTGTCGCCCCAGCTGCTCTACATGGTGTATAGTTCTTGAAGTCCCATGTGTTTTCCAGGTTGGGATTGTTAAACATTTATAAAACAACAGACTTCTACACAAAAACACCTCTACTACACTGCAATAATAGAATCTCTAACAGAACTGAAAATGTCTCCTCTCTGTATGCCAAGGATATACCCAATAGTATTTTCTTAAAATCAGCATGTTTATTACTGCAAAAGTACATGAAATACAGATTTCAGCTACTGTCATCCAGCATCAAGTATACCTCTCTACCACAAAAAATCCTTTCACACAGTTGACTCTCCAACTAATAATCCCATCACCTTAAATAAGATTACTCAATAAACAGTATACCATCACCAGCAATTTGTATGCCAGCATTCATAAAGTGTTACTAAAATAAACACATTCCTGTACAAATTTAACCCACAAATGCTGATACTTCTTAGAGCTAACATGGAAACAAAGCAACCATTTGAAACATTTGGGACCTGCTACAGTGAGCCTGGAAACACTGAGACTGAATGGCTGAAAATACAGAGTTATATAAACTAAGTCTGAGATGGACATTTCATTTCTTGGAATATTCCCTTTTCTCCAAGGTATGGCAACCTTGGCATTAGTGTATATAACTTCTTGGGGGGGGGTGCAGGAGGGCTTGCTCCCCTGCAAAAAAGAAGTGTAAAGGAGAAGATCAATATTCCAGATTTGCTCCCCTCCTGTATTTTCTATCCTTTTATCGGCTTGTTGATGGTGCCGACATTTCATTAGGGAGCCCTGAAACAAATTCAGGTCCCACCTCTAACTCTTCCCAATCAAACAAACCAACACAGAGTAACTGTCATGTTTGCTTATCAATCAATGTACAAAACGTTAGAAATAAATGAGACCAAATGTTCTCCTTTACAGCACAACACAACCCTGACATCCTTGTCATTACAGAATCCTGGATAAAATCAGACAGCCCTTCCACCTATCACTTGACTCTAGACTAGGAACAAAAAAAAAAAAAACGGGGGTGAGGGGGAGCCTTATATTTGCACAAACTCAAAATTTGCATAGACTTAAGTCTCAATGCCAATTCCACCTACACTTCCAGTCCAAACTGGATTCTACTGAAATACATCATTAAAAAAAAGAAATACCACACAGCTGTAGCGTACCGTCCAGCTCCAGCCTTAACAGAACGATTCGAATCACTCAGCACTCAGACACTCTTTGTTACCAATCACAGAAACTGCCTCTTCCACAGTAATTTCAATCTTAACTTAATATAACCTATTCTCAAAATGACATCCCAAAGATGTGAGCAGACCTCTACCTTATGCAACTAGTCACCCAACCTATTTGTCCTAACATGAAATCCTCAGACCACTCTCTTCTAGACGAAGTGATTACAACAATCCCTCCACAGTAATCCCAATCTCTACATACCCCCCTACTTTGTAGTCATTACCCCATAAGCTGTAATATACATAGTAAAACTCAAGAACATTACCCCAAATATATCGTCTTAAGACCCACATCTCAACCAAATACCAGCAAAATCAAAATACACCTAGCCTCCATCAACTGGTCCATAGTTACAAAGTCAGCAAACCCAAACCTTGCCTCTATACTTAACATTCAAAAAACATTTTTTCCAATTAATTACCATACTTTACAAAGCAAACGGATGAAACATGAACTACAAACTGTTATGAAACTTAAAGATAATACCTAGCATGCTTGGAAACACAATCCAAAAACTCTCAAATGTCAGCAATACACACAACTACATAACCTAGCAAAACAAGCCAACAGACATCACAAATCCAACTTCCTTAGGTCTAAACAGAACACCCTTCTTAGCAGACCAAAACTCCTCTATAAAGAGGTTAATCACTTTACTGGCTGAAAAGAACACTCGCATTTAATTCCTCCCTCAACCCATTTACTCTCACAGAATTCCTAAAAGAACTCCAGAAATCTTCCTAACTTGCCATGTATCACTATCAATTCCTTCAAACATGGATTAACTTCCACCTCCCTTCTTTCACTCTTTCTACTTCAAACTAATTAATTCTAAACATGTCCAATCTCTACTGGAACAAATCACATTTCATGTCCCAAAAGGATCAGACATCTTATACCTATGGTTCATATACTACTGTAAAGATGCTCTCTCGTCTATATGCAAACTGTGCCTTGCGTCAAACATCATGCCAAATATCTGGAAATCAGCCATAGTCAAACACTTACCTAAACAAACTAAATCAACTACATCACATTTCTGTCCCACGTCCAACTTACCTTACCTAGGTCAGATATTTGAAAAACTAACCTACAGTAAACTAGTTGAAAAGATCAATAAAAATTAACTACTATTTCACAAACATGGCTTTTTGACTAACACCACTATGGCTGCAATCTGGAAAGTAACAGATGAACTACTTAATATATATTAAAGGCACGTTTACAGGGGTAGTCTGTATTGAGCTAACTAAAGCCTCAGATCTTGCAGACCACTTTATTCTTATAATCCATATGCTAGAACTAGGAATAAATCAGGAAGTTCCTACCTGGTTCTGCAAATACCTCTCTGACACATACTTCCCTGTAAAAGCTGGTACTTTCACTTCTTCTAAAGCCCCCTTAATCACTGGTGTTCCTCAGGCATCAAACCTGACACCAATACTTTTCTCCCTATGACATACATGAATTGTTCTACTCCAGTGACTCCCTTCCCACCTTTGAATACCACCTGCAATCCGACTTTAAGAAACTTTTAGCCTAAATGTCTAACACAGAACTACTTTTAGCCCTTCCAAAGCAAACCCAATGATCTTTGGCACAAAAACTAGACTCAAGAAAACTCCCCAGCTCATTGCATATCAAACCTCCAGACAATACATGCGCTGAAAATATCTCTTCCTTGAAATACTTAGGAATTTGTCTACATTGCTCTCTCAAATCTACATAGACAAAAACAGAATAAAGATAAATTACCTCATATTCGAAGTCACACAAATAGCCCACTTTCTATCCTATGCAATGAGATCAGCCATAAAAAAGGCTTCCTTCTGTCACAACTTGAATATGACCTAACATATATGAACGCTGCCTCAGAAATGAAATAAAAAACAATTCATACTTTTTCCAATAAAATTTGTACATTTATCACTCTCTCTCAGGCAACAACACCACTACTGAGCCATAGCAAAAGCAAAACTTTCTTCCAGCCATTCACAGGTGGACCTCTTAATGGCCTCTCATGTATTTAAACTCCTGCACTAAGACCCCTTTAGGCCATTAGTTGCCATGCTCTATCCAAAAACACCCTCCTACAATCTCAGAAGCCAAAGCCACACAGGGCAACAGCTAAAAACATCTTCCAAACTTCAATTACTACATATAGCTTCTCTACTCCAAGCCCTAAACTTTGGAACTCTGTTCTACTTCTACCTCATCTCAAATAAATTACCTATTATCTAACACTCTGAACTGAAATAAAAAAATCCACCTTTTCACCCAGACAAAATGTAAATGATTGCAAACGGGACATACAACATAACACCTCTTACATCTCTAAAAACAACTCACTCTGTCACATGATTTCTGTCTGCCTGTAGACTTTTGCTACAGCTCTTTAACCACCTTAATTTTCCTCCTCCTTCCTTTACTCTCTTTCCCATTTTATTATTTATTCTTCCTCTCTCTCTTCTTTCTCTTATATTGTACATATGTAAATAATGGTAGTCTGAACACAATGTAATCTAAAGCACAACATCATTTTTGTTACTGAGATGTTTGACTTAATTCCATATTTATTTACTTATTTTTCTACTGGTACTAACGTTACCTTTTGCACTATCCAGTTATTCTGTGTTGTTGTTATGTTTTTCTCTGGGCTGAGATTGAAATTGGTGCACGAGTTTAAGGCACAACCTTCCTCAGCAGATTAAAAATAAAACTAAAAATGTACTGACAATGACTGTACTATGATAACAAAGCCCTTTTGCTCAGTATTACAGGAAGACAACAAGAAATGTCACAGTTATTTCATGAGGCCAGAGCATGGGTCCCTTACCTATTAAATGTCTCTCCTTTCATTCATCAACTTTCTATTTATTTGCCATTGTTTATTCATTTCCATTATATTAATGTTTGCTTTCTTCCCTTCTTGTCTTTCTCTGTAGGTCCAGTAGAACCTGGGACACCTTGGTTGTAGCCATCTACTACTGCATGAGAACACTTTACACCTTCTGTGTGTGACTGTCTCCCAAGAGAGAAATGGTGGCTCTTCTCCTGTAGGCACCCGGAAAGTGCTCCCTGCACAAACAGCCCTAGCTGCAGACAGTAGTGGAAAATGTTATGCTGAAAAGGCAGTGGGACCCATACCAGCACCTCCTGTGATGAGTGCAAGGCTTACTGAAAGGGCAGACTCTGAACATTGAGCCACTACGGATTTACCCCTCAACATCAGGGACTGATGCCCTGATATCCCTAGGCAGAGCTCTAACCACTAGGTTCTAGGTTATCCTAGTAGTGTGCTTGTCCCAGTGTCACTCCCCCATCCCCCACCATCTGTGCAACCATCTTTTCAGTTATATCCACTTCTTGTGCATTGTACCACATCTTACCCCAATACCTATTTTCTATCTTCTGCCTTTCCCTGCTTTGGTGAGCCCAGATCACCCACCCCACATTGTCTTTACTAGATAACATCCCTACCTTTGCTTCCCTACATCCCGTCTCTTTCCTAATATGCTGTAGAAAATGAGGTCCATCTCTAGCAAAAACAAATAAATGAATGAATGAATAATAACAATAATAAACCCTCTTTTTACACCACCTCCTCTTCACTCCCCTTTTATCATTCTACTGTGGTTCCTTCATCTTCTCTTCTCCCTTTAACCTACTTCACTATCCACCTCTTTTCCACCATATAATCAACTAAGCTGGTGTCCATCAATGGACACCTTCGTATTAATGTTGTTGATACTGAGAGAGTTTATGTGCATAGCTACACCAAGGTACCTGCAACATCTCACAACGAGTTCTCATGAAATCAGCTCAAGGCCACAATTGTCTCCTTATTAGCAACCTGACATGCACAGTTACAGCTCTGCACAGTTTGTTTGGGGGATTCTTTGTAGAATGTGCACATGTGAAAATCAACACTATTGTGCTCAAACATAAAGAGTTTGCATTCTGGACAGTGCTGTTGTTCAATGATTTCACTTGCACGCTTCTGCAGTTTGTGACTTTGAACCTTTTTTTCTTAGTGTTCTGAAAATTGGAGACTTTTGTATCTTTCTTTTTCTGCATCTAGGAATTTACCAAAAAGCAGTATAGAAGGAATGTGCTGCAAAATAATTTAAAATGGATAATTTACACAAGTTGTCTAAAGAATTACATAACAATATACATCATAAGCAAAGTTGGCAAGTTGCACATACTCTGTTTTTTAATGATGGTTCCAAAGCTGACATAAATATCACAGTGATAAGTATGAGGTGTTAGACCTGTAATGTTGTTGTCTTTCGGCTTTTCCCGGTTAGGGGTCGCTACAGTGGAACTCTGGTCCGCTAATGATTGGCAGTAGATTTTCACGAACGCCGCGGTGCCAGCTTGACGTTCAACCTTCAACTAAGGCACTCCCATTTACGCATGTCTTTCGAACGCCCACCCAACTGCGGGGAGGACATGCAGACTCCACACAGAAGGCACTCCCCGCACTCCAGCCAAGAATCGAACGGGAGAACCTCTTGCTGTGAGGGAACAACGCTACCGCTGCACCACCGTGGAAGTATAGGTGTTAGACCTGTAATAAATTTCAAAATTAAGAGAAGCCCCAAACTCTGTACTACCTATGTTACAACTATAGTATACTACTGCATCACAATCAAAAGTAGTTAACAACAATAATAATATCCCCATTTCTCTTCTGACCTCTTTTAAACATGAATATACACTGTACAAAAAAGCTACTCACTAATATGTTGTAATATATAAACTGTTTTACATTTTATTCAAGGTTCAATTTTCCACTAATAAGAATACCTAGCTATTTTGTGGGGCCACCCATCTCAATTATTTGTAGATCTAAACTTCAACATTCTGACATAAATAATCTGCTGAAAATGCATACAGATTTTGATGCATTTACTGCCAGATCATGAGCATTAGCCCATTTTGTGAATAACTACAATATCTGCTGGTAACCTCAAAGCAGTCAGTTTAGAATCAGCTGCAGAACAGAGAAATCTGATATCACCAGAGTACGTTACTATTCATGAGTCAAAGTTTTCTTAATAAAAATACAAGCATGGAGCAATGGTCGAAAAAGTGAGACTTAAAAGACTCTTCTTTTGTTTCAGAAAAGGAGAAACAACAGAACTTATGCTTGTAAGAGTTACCATGTTAATTAAATAGAATTTAAGAAATTAACTGAACTTCCATTAATGTCTTGCTCTTGAAGATTTTTTTTTAATATTTCTTTGTGTTCAACACTGTCAAAAGTTTTTGACAAGTCTATAAACATAGCTATGCTTGCTTAGGTTAAGGTTCCATATTTGAAAAGAAGCAAATAAACCTGTTACTGTTAACCTTTTTTGTCCTAAAACTACACTGATAGTCTGACAACAAATTATTTATTCCTAAACAAGACATCGGCTGGACTGATATTATTCTAATACACTGGATAATGGGGGCAGAGGTGCAATGAGTCTATAATTACTTGCATTAAATCTATCTCCTTTTATGTATGGGCAAAAAATATATATTTTTTTATTTTGTTGGCACCTTTCCTGCAGAATTTCATTAAACGTGTGCTATTGTCCAAATGAGAAAATCTAGCTGTTTTACTATTCTGATATCAATGCCATCCCTTACAGCATAGACTTGCATTCTACTATTTTGTATAACCTTAGAAATCAAAACTTCATCTGATAAAGAGCAATTAAAATGAGTTTCTATATATGGCTCAAAATAAATAATAATCTTATCACATTCCTCTTTTCTGTTAGATCTTTGGCAAATTGAAAAGTATCAATAAAAATTTACCATCATCTGTTATTATACTTATGAATGGGATTTTTTCTTATCCATCAAGCATTCTAGCCTTCACCAGTTTCATGGCATTTTCTTTTAGACTGTAACAAATATCCTTTTCCCAGAATTACCTCTATTCATTCCATGCATTGCCTGGTCTTATAACATTTTTTTTATTTTATTTAACATTTGTTTACCATGAAAGTCCGACTGGGACAGTGCCTATTTTCAGGAGAAATTCTGCAAATGCGTGTCTTTGGAATGTGGGAAGAAATTAGAGCACCAGGACAAACCCCACGCAAACGCAGGAGGGACATGCAGACTACACACAGAAGGCATCCCAGCTGAGAATCAAGCCAGAGAACCTCTTGCTATGAGCTGACAATGCTAACCTCTGCACCACCCCATGAAATAAGAATGTGCTATAATCATCTAACCTCCTACATTTTAAAACGTTTTATACAGTTTGTTTTTTTAACTTCTAGAAATAATTTGTATAAAATAATCCTTACAAAAATGAATGAATGAATGAATGAATGAATAATTAAACAGTTAAAATATACAAGCTTCCTGGGGTATTTCCTCGTCCAATAATCTGACTCGCATAGCTGTTAAATATCAACATTTTCATATCAGTATTAAATGCATGATAAAAGCTAGTCAAACTGCCTGGCTGAATGTGATACAAACCTCCAGTATTAATTATTTTCACACTGATGCATGCCGATTAAAATTTCCCTGCAATCTACTGGCCTAATCAATCCTCTGATGGCAAGTGTTATTTCTGCCTGATTTGTTCCCTCACAGATGAAAGTCACAATAACCATCATTATAGCAGTCATCAGGGCTTTTTTTTTGCTTAAGGCCCTAACCTCACCCTCTGGTGGTTGACATAAGCATCCACATCATTACAAAGGCCTAGCTATGGCTTCCATCAACATGTGCATGATTCCACATGTACACTACAGAAGGCTACCCACCATCACAGGTTTGGCTGTACCAAACTCATGTCCCCCATTTATAGCCCTGTTCATTGCCTGCATGTTTCTACCTACATGGCAGTAATCAGCTGACCTGAACCTCTAATTCTTCCCCCCAAGAATAAGCAAGCATGCATCAGATGCTCACCATCCTCACCCCGGCTCTGCTAGTGCCTAGGAGGCCAGTTAAACCTGGGTCATCTGGGTTGCAGTTAGTTTTTCTGCTTTCTGTTAAAAGTCTGCACCAACTGTGTTGAAGGTGTTGCCTTCCTTACTGAACGGTCTGCTTAAAACTGAGACAATCAAGATATGTTCTGTTTCTATTATTTAGCTGAAAGAAAATGTACAGCTTTCCTGTAACAGTAGATGTTTGAATTACATTTCCGAGTGGTATATGGGTTGTGTGTCTGCAAAGTCCACCTATATTGGCACCTTTCAAGAGCTCACAATTCCTTCTTCTGACTTTCTGTGGTAGGGGATTGGTTAAGCCCCTTCCCATCAGGGGAAGACAAACCCCTGTCACAGAAAGTCACTCAGGCTTTTAGTGTTAAGTAGGAAAACAAGAAGGATCAGAACAAAAAAAAAAATCAAAAAAAACTCAACAGTTAAAAAAACACAAATAGCCAAAGCCAACACAAGCTTGAATAGCATCAAGCTGTGTACAAATAAGGTGAGGGTGGTGGCTGAAAAAGAGTGCTGCCAGTGTGACATTTGAACATCTACTGCTACTGGTAAGTAGGGCTTATGCAACTGAGCTATGTTCATCATTCACACTGCCTCAGACGTTACCTTAGCTGGTAGAAGGAAGGCTATGGATCCAGGAGACCATGGAGAATGGTCCTTGCAAAGTCTGCTCTGGAACTTGACAGAAAATCCAGTTCATAGTGCTCTGAAAAGGTAAGAAGAGAGGACCAAGCTACTGCCTCTAGAATTCTTCTAGAGTGCACTCCTTTCCGATATGCCACCAATGAGGATAAGGCTTTGTGGAATGTGGGTTAACCTTGTCTAGAATACATTTTCCAAAATGGGAGTAACAAAAAATAATAGCAGAGGACAACCAATGAGCAACAGTTTGCTTAGAGACAGACTGCTACTTCTTAGCCCCAGAAGAGGAAATAATTAGCTGTTCAGCTATCCTGCAGGGCTTAGTTCTGTCAGAGTAGTACCCGATTGCCTGTGCATATCCAGGATATGCAGAATCTTCTCTCTCTCTTATTTTTAGGTTCTGGAAAGAAAATTGGGAGACTGATGGCTTGATTCACATTAAATTCAGAAAACGTTTGACATGAAAGAAGGATTAGTGCATAGAACAACCCTATTTTTTGTGGAAAATCAGATAATGTTGGTCCATCACGACAGTGTGCAGCTCAGAGATTCACCTTGCAGATGTCAAATGTCAAGTGGTGTCCCACAGGGATCGATCCTAGGTCCTCTCCTGTTTGGCATCTATTTCTCTGAAGTTCAAGCCAACACAAAGGGACTCTGGATGACCAAGTTCACAGATGACTGTAAACTGACCACCATTATTGATTCTCCAACTGATGCAGACATTCTACAAAAAGGCCTCACTGACACCAATGATTGGTGCCAGAACCATGGCCTTAAGCTCAATGCCAAAAAGTGTAATATCATTCCCTCTGGGAAAAATTCGGTGCCCATGAACTACCATATAGGTGGTAGTCCACTAAACACCGAAGGTCTGATAAGAGATCTGGGGACACAGGTTGACAGCAATCTCTCCTTTGATAACCACATTGCCACTGTAGTCAGAAAGTCCTTCTATGTGGCACATCTCATTACAAAAGGTTTCTCATACAAGAAGAAAGAGGTTATAATCCCTCTCTACTTGTCCCTCATTTGGTATGTACCTCACTAAACACCTACAACAACTGGAAAGGCCACAACAATGCCTCACTAAGAGGATCTTTGGCGTTAGACACATGCCCTATATGGACAAGAATCAAAAAAACTCCAGCTGTACTTGCTCTCTTATCACCTACTTAGAGGCGATCTCTGCTTGACCTACAAAGCCATGTCTGACCCAGAGCTGCTAGATATGCTACACCTAAAGAAACCCCAATCCCTCCATGTTACACGCTCTAGGGACCTAAACCTTATTACCGCAATAAACAGAACAAGCTGGAGGGACAGGCTCCTAACCCAGAGACTTCCCATACTCTGGAACAAACTTCCTATTCATGTCAAGCAGAGCACTTGACTGGCCCTCTTTAAGAGAAATCTTGATGAGGGGATGGGCAATAGGAAGTTCACCCCAGGGATCACTTCAGTGGCCTTGCTTGATAGGGGCACTGGGAACTAACTTTGGACAGCATGATGCCAGGGAATCTTCTTGGGATAGGCTTAAATATAGGCTTCAAGGCCGCTAGCCTAGTACACACCTATGAACCTATGGACCAAAGCAAAAAGCACATCTGTTTTCCCATTAACCTCAAATCAGTCTGAGAAGCAAGTTCAAAAGGAGATAAGGTCAAATTTTCAAGAACAAATTTGAGATCACAAGAAGGAGGAATCTGCCTTCGAGAGAGTCTCAAGTGCAACACTCCTTTCATAAACTGTTTGGCAACAAATAGAGGGGAATTTATGGGCAAACAAGCTGAGATGGCCACCAGATTCATATGATAAGCCATTGTTGAGTAGCTCATACAAACATTTCAAAACCAGAGCAGTAAACACTATTCTGGACCCTCTGATATTGGTTAGGCATCACCTAGAAAATCACTTCCAGTGGTACACAAGATTTTCCAGTTGCAGATTTTCCTGTCTCCTTCAATACCAGTTACACATATTCATAGAACAAGTCCCTAAAAGGCATCATGATATAACCATCTAGGCTGTCAATAACAATTGCTCTAAGTTAGGATGCACCAGTTGCCCCCGACTCTAGATGAGAAGATCCAGAGTGTGAAGACGCTTTTGGAAATTGCCCTGGGCCAATTCCATTAAAGGATGCCTGGGCCAGAAGTGGGCTACCACTATGACCTTTGGTAGTTCTTTCTGAATCTTCAGAAGTACCTTCGTAATCAGTGGAGAGAGTAGAAATGTATGAAGGAATATTTCCATCCATAGGAATGAGAATGCTTCTGTCCTCCAAGCATGAGTCCAAGATGTATCAGACTGAATTTTTCTAATCATCTGTTTTGGAAAGAGACGGACAGACCTATTTGAAGTGTTCCCAACATCTGGACAAAAATCCCAGCAGACCACTGTCCTGATTTTCCACTCATGAGGGCCTGTCCAGGATCTACTTAGTCTATCTGCCACTATGTTTTGCTCTGACTGGATGCATGACACCTGAAGCATCAGAGAATGCTGTGAGGCTAGTTCCCAGATCATCAATGCCAACCAGCAAAGAGGATATGAAATTGTACCCCCTTCTTTGTTCAGGTACCACTTGACTGTGGTGTCATCTATGACCAGCAAAAGGCGACCTGGAGATCATAAGTAGAGAAGAACTTTTAATGCCTGAATCACTGCTAACAGTTCTTTGTAGCATTTGAAGGACCTTATTCACCTTGCACTTGAACTCCCTTGTACACTGTTCCTCATGCAAAACCTGACAAGTCCATCTGGACTGATTAAAGCGGAGTCTGGAAGGATAAGGGTACATCTGGATTGAGGGACCCTCCACCATTATCTCTCATTTCTCAAAATCCAGCAATGATACCTGGAACTCCAAGGGAAGCAGGTCTGGGTCCTACATTTTCTTTTTACATGCTATTGAATCTTTCTCACATGGAGTGTGGTCCGTGATGAGGATCACTGATGCCATGAGACCTAAAATTTTGAGAAATTTTCTTGCAAAAGCAGCTTCCTGAAGACATAAATCGGTGAAAATGTTCTGAACAATCAGGACTATGTCTTCTGGTAAAAAGTCCATTCTTTTTTTGTGTGTCCAATCATACACCCCAGGAAGACAATTCTTTGTGAGGGTGTGAAAGATGACATTTGTAGGTTCAATTTGAAGTTGGGAGCAATTGACATGTGATGATAAGCATTCTTCAGATGTAAGGTCACCGTGGAACTGTGGTCCAGAATAAGGGGTACGATTGTCTTCGGGGTGAGTATTTTGAATCTGAGTACTTTCAGAAAGGTATTTAGATACACCAAATTTAACCTGGTCTCCACAATAGCTCCTTTTTGGGTACCAAAAGATTCTGCGGTAAAATCTTTTTCCTTTTTGTGGTGCAGAGCTGCTTCTATAACCACTGGTTGCAACTTGTGATGGAGTACTGGAGAGAACAGGTGTGTCTGGTCTAGAGGGTGTGGGGGGATTTGTATGCTGAACTTTAGTGTTACAATGAGATTGTTTCTAAAGTGACTCAGGTTTCAAAACATGCTTTGAGGAGTGTCTTGGAAGGTGCAGACACTATTTTTTTTTCTTTTTCTCAAACATCCTTATTGAATTATCACTTATGACAGAGGCAAATTCACATTCATATAAAGGTAATCACACTGTAATTAATATAACATTTTACTTCACATATATTGCTATATATCATATAACCTAAGCAACACCACATAAATTGTTCAATTCCTGCCTTTTTTTAAACAAGAAACATCTTTATTAAACCATCACTTACTACACAGGCAATCATACATTTATACAAATGAAAACAAACCACACTGACACAATCCTAGCTGCAAGCATTTTACATCACAAACCATACTGACAATTAGAAGGTGGAGACACTATTGAATTTTTTTTCTCCAAACATCTTTAAGTTTTCACACATATAACAAAGGAAATTTTACATTTATATAAATGAAAAACATACAAAATTATTGCAAACAGTTTACATCAGACACCACTGAAACAACTGTGGTTGCAAACATTATACATCGCTTATAAACCATCCCGTCATTGTCAGTTAAGCTTTATAAGGCTCATTCAAATCATGCCATTTAAGCATAAGGCTCATTCAAATCATGCCTCTTAAACCTTGTTCCTGGCTCTGCATATATTGTTCCCACAATTCCCATTGTTTCCTATGTAGTTTGCACCTTCCCTTTTCTAAAGATCCCGATTCCAGTTGTTTTATCTTTGTTACTATAGTCACTACTTCTAGTAAAGTTAGTCTATACTTTGATTTCCATTTTCTAGTAATTGCTTTTTTTGGCAGCCACCATAATTAGACTCAGCAATGCTTTACTATGTCTAGACGATTCCAATTCTGTAGCATAACTCAAAAAAAAAAAATAATAATCTCCCCAGTCAGTCCAATCTGCTCACCCAGCATCTCCGACAGAGCAGCCTGCAGGGAATCCCTAAAGTCTGCCACCTCACTACACTCCCAAAAAATATGTTCCCAGCTACCTCTTTCTTGCCCATCACACCTCCCAACATTTGCTATCCACCTGAGGCAAAATTCTTTGGAGTCTACTTGGGGTATAAAAATACCTCTGTAAACACTTCCAGGCAAAGATCTTAAATCTTCTAGACTTTGTTGCATATTTGGGAGATATACATATATCCTCCCATTGTCTCTTTATGAATTGCTTTTCCAGTCTCTCTTCCTAACTCTTTCTAAGCTCCTCTAATTGATTCTTATAATTATCACCCAATACTTTATATGCTTCACTAATTATTCCTTTTTCAATGGCAGCTTCTGTTCTAGATTATATTAAAAACTCTATCAGTGCTAGTCTTTCATTTAGGAGCCCTCTATTTCTTTCTCTTTGCCAATACTCTGATAGCAATCCTTGATAGGAAAGGCAATCTCTAACCTGCGGTCCAAATAAATTCTAGGCCTCTTCCCATTCTATTACCTTTCCCTTTCTAGTTATTTGCTCCCAATACCTTGGTTCCTTTGTCAGTTTTCTCCAATAAATTCCAGCCCCCTCATGCCTATTATCTGTATCCCTGACCACAGTCATCCCTATCAGCAAAATCTCTTTTCTCCATTCTTGTGCTGGTTTGGTTCTTGTAATACTCTGATTTTATGAACATAATACACTGTATGATTTTGGTTGTTCTCTAAGAGTCTGCATCCAAAATCCCAGTCTCTCCTTATTTCTTGAGCTTCCTTCCTGTGTCAGCATCATTCCTTTCCACTTTGAATTATAGTTTTCTGCTTGTGCTATGTGTAAGAGCCTTAACTGTGTTGCTCTAAAATACTGCCTCAGGTTAGGTAATTATAGTCCACCTTATTCTATTGGTAAAATCAGCTTATCCCACTTAACCCTTGCTGTCTTCCCTTCCCAGATAAAAATCCTTCAACTCTTTTTTAATTGCTATCTACAACTTCTTCTCCAGTTGATAAAAGTATGCCTGACCTGTGTATAAGACTAATGGGACTAAAAACATTTTTTAATATCCATATAACAAAACTTCAAGTTTCTAAATTTTTGTATTATCTTCTGTTTAGTCTCTTCCCACATATCCTTTAGCTGCCACTACAGAGTCATTTCTAATCCACACTCCTAAATACTTGATTTGATTATGTCCCAATAAATATGGATATTGTTGGACTAATTTGTGTTTGGGTACAAAATTTACCGCTACTGCCTTTGTTTTAGCTTAATTAATTTTGTATCTTGAGAAGATATGAAACTGTCTTAAAATGTTCCACAACTCTGTAATGTCCCATTCTGCTTTTGTCATGAATAAAATAATACCACCTGCAAATAAAGTCAGCTTTTCCTGACTATATATCCTTGAATTTCTGAGTCCCTTATTTTCTTTCCCAATGGTTCTAAATATAATGCAAACAACAAAGGGAAACCACATAACCCTGCCTGGTTCCTCTACTCAAGCAAAAATGATTGGAGAAGACCCCACCCACTTTTAATTCACGTTTCTGATTCCTCGTATATTCTTCTAATCAACCTTATAATCGTATCAGGGAAAGCAAATCCTTCCATTGCTCTGTTCATGAAGTCCCGGTCTACTCTGTCAAATGCTTTCTCTGCAGCAAGACCCACCAATAAAATAGGTACTTTCTTACATTCTACTTCCCTCTGGATCATCAATGTTCTGTTAATATTGTCATATGTTTGTCTCCTTTCCACAAAATCACACTGATCCATATCTATCAATTTTGGTATCACTTTTGCCATTATTTTAGCCATTATAGACAAACACTTTATAATCACGGTTTAGTATTGAAATGGGCCTGTATGGAGCTGGATCTGATGGATCTTTACCCTCTTTAGGTATTACCAACTACCACTACCTTCTTCCAGGATGCTGGTATTTCTCCTTCTCTTAAAATACTGTTAAACTAAGCCTTCCAGATCTTTATCAGTTTTTTCCCTCCTACCTTCCAAACTTCCACAGGAAAAAGAAGTTATGTACTTACCATAACGTTCCATGTGAGTTGTTTATCTCGCCTTTATTCTCACTGATGGGTTCGGAGCCGATCCTCGGCTCCAACAAGGCTGATAGCACAGCTCAAAGTTTAGCAATGGCTCGAGACCAAGTCCCTTATCCCATGATGCACTGCTGGAATTACCTCAGATCTTGTTTGCTGCGTGTACTATATCCCTGGAAGATGCCCACTTTCCCAAAAAGGAAAAATAATAAGAATTGAACAACCAGGATGATACCAGCCTATGAGTCAAATGTCAGCCCGGTGGGGGATGGAGGGAGGGACGTGAGAATAAAGGCAAGATAAGCAACTCACATGGAACATTATGGTAAGTACATAACTTCTTTATGTGAAGTTGTTTAATCTCGACGTTTATTCTCACTGATGGATAGCGTCCCTAGCACCCGCAATCCTGGGTGGCTCACGGGAGTACATTTTTCAGGACCGTAGAACCAAAAGAAGCCCTGTCCCTGGAGGCCTTATCCACTTTGTAATGAGTGATAAAAGTGTGAGGCTTAGACCAAGTGGCTGCATTGCAAATGTTATCAAGGGGCAATTTGGCTTGAAAAGCAGTAGACATAGAAACGGCTCTGGTTGAATGAGCCTTTACTTTGTGTGGCAAGGGTATGTTAGCAGTTGCATGAACAAATGAGATACAATCCGATAACCATTTTGAAAGGGTTGTTTTAGCCACTGGTCTACCTTTTCTGGCCTGCGAAAAGGATACAAAAAGTTGATCTGATTTCCTAATATCCATAGTTCTATCATGATAAATTCTGAGCTGTCTGTGCACGTCAACTTTGTGCAGCATGCATTCTAATTTGTTGGAATGGTTGGGAAAAAGGACTGGCAACTCAATGACCTGATTGAAATTAGACTCGGAACAGACTTTAGACAAAAAGGAGGGGTTGGTTCTGAGAGATACTCTATCAGCATGGAAAATCACATAAGGAGGTCTGATAGATAATGCTTGAAGTTCTGACACTCTGCGGACAGAAGTAATGGCCACTACAAAAATAGTTTTCCAGAACAGAAATTTGAGATCACAAGATGATGCTGATTCAAAGGGGGAAAGAATTACTTGAGATAGCATAAAATTCAAACTCCAAGGAGAATAAGGAGACTTCAATGGGGGCCTCGTGAAAAGCACCTTTGAGAAAAGCCTTAATAACTTATGGGCCATCATATTTAAATGATCAATTCCAAGATAGAAATTGGATATAGCAGCTAACTGAACCCGAACTGTAGCAACTGCTGCTCCCTCCTTAAAAATCATAGTCAAAAAATCTAGAATGGACAACAAAGGAGCTTGAAAAGGGTCAATTTTTTGTTTGCCGGCCCAAATGGAGAACCTCTTCTACTTACTGCGATATAATTTTCTGGTGGAAGGCTTATGGGAAGACAATAGAATTTGTCCTGTGTCGTACGACAGGGAATGAAACCTGGCTATGTGGGGAACTGGATCAGCCAAGCAGTTAAGCTCCAGTGACTGTAATGAAGGATGAAGGTCCCCTGACGGGTGTGTCAGCAGATCTGGAACTGGGTGCAGGATTCACGGATCCTCCAGCAGGTGATGGTGAAGAAAGGGAACCCAAATCTGCCGAGGCCAATGGGGGGCTATAAGAATGACAGTCCTTCCCAGCAACTTCGCTTTCTGTAAAAATCTGGGTATCAATGGGATTAGATGCGTCTCTCGGGGGATGTCCCTAAGGTGGTATCAGGGCAAAGTATCTCCTGAATTTGGTATTGATATGACTGGCAAAAAGGTCGCAGCAAGGCTGGCCCCATTTGCGGAAAATCCTGTCGCAATGTCTTGTTTGAGAGACCACTCGTGAGGCAACAAAATTGCCCTGCTCAGCTTGTCCGCTATCACGTTAGATTTCTCTGGGATGTACGTTGCTAAGAGAAAATGCTGGGATGACACAGCCCATTGCCATACTCTGAGGGTTTCTCGACAAAGGAGGTAAGACTTGGTTCCACCCTGTTTGTTCAAGTACCAGACCACTGACATGTTGTCTGCCTGAATTGCAATCGTCCCCAGAGGAAGATAGTCCTGAAAATACTACAACGCCAAAAGTACTGCTCTCATCTCTAGAACATTGATATGCAGATGTGACTCTTGATCCGTCCATGTGCCTTGGGCCGTCTTTCCCTGAAAATGCCCCCCCCCCCTAATCAGGGAAGTGTCCGTGATCACAGTGGCTCCTGGGGGGGGGGCACAAAGGGTCGTCCCATTGTGACATGAAGAGATGTCAACCACCACTGAAGGTCCCTCTTGCATGAGTTTGTAATGAGGATGATATGGGTTCATTGGCAATTCCTGGTAAGACCATTGGGTGAATAGAAGCCATTGAAGAATTCGCATATGTAGCTTTGCGAGAGGAATGGTTAATATTGCTGCTGCCATCAAACCTAATACTTTCAAGACCTCTGCGGCTGGAGCTCTGTTCTTTGAAATCAATGAAGCGACGTGCTGGCGAAGCAGTGAGACCCTTTCGGCTGGAAGACGTGAAGTGGTGGTTGAGGTATCTAACTCTGTTCCTATAAAGACTATATGCTGCGATGGCGACAAGACAGACTTTTCAAAGTTGACAATAATGCCTAATTGGCTGCAGAGTGGATTCGGTTACCTGAATCAGTTGATGCCTGGTAGTGGAGGTAAGGAGCCAATCGTCTAGGTATGGAAACACCTGGAATCCTAAACGCCTCAGGTGAGCTGTGACCACTGCCATGCATTTGGTGAACACTCTGGGGGCTGTAGTGAGACCAAAGGGCAGGGCTCGAAACTGACAGTGATTGGCTCCCAGCCGGAAATGCAGGTGATCTCTGGAGTGTCTATCCATCTTTATGTGGTAGTATGCATCCTTGAGATCGATGGAGCACATCCAATTGCCTTTCCCTAAAAAGGGAAGTATGGACTGAACCGTGACCATTTGGAACTTCTCTTTCTTCACAAATTAGTTGAATCTGCTGAGGTCCAAGATAGGTCTCTAGCCCCCTGTTTTCTTTGGAACCAAAAAGAATCTTCAGTAAGTTCCGAATCCTGTTTGGTCTGCTGGGACTGGCTGGATGACTTTTTTTTTTTTTTAGCAACTTGTGGACCTCTATAGTTGCTTGTTCCCTGAAACTGGGTGGAACATCCAGGATTCTCTTGACAGGAATGGGGGGGGGAGAGAATGGTATGAAATACCCCCTGGAGATGATGCTTTGTATCCAGGTATCAGATGATATGTCTAGCCAGGCTTCTGGGTATAAAGACAAGCGACCCCTGACTGCCTCCAGAGCAGGACAGCCGGGTCTCCTTTCAGGGGCACTGATAGGGCTGACCAGAGAATTGACCTCTGTTACCCTGCTGTTGCGGACCTCCTCTGCCGCGCGGGCGGCATTTTCCATTATAACCCTCTCCTCTGCCTCTAGAGGGGATATCGCCACGTGTGTCCTGAAAGGCTCCTTGGGCTTTTCGGAACCACATCCTTCCGCCCTTAGGGTCTTTAGGATAAGGCCGAGTATTGGCAGAAAAGCGGACTCCGACGGCAGACAGAGTCTTTCCTTCCTGCTCACACCTGGTCAAAATTTCCTTGACCTTGGGCCCAAACAAGGATGAGCCATCAAATGTGTTGATAAATGAAGACTTTTAAAGGGCTCTGCAAAGGAAAGTACAGTTGCGTACCTACCATAAATGTAGATGTCCGAGTGTATTCACTGTTGCAGTCATTACTCTTGGGTTATCCTGCTGGCAGGCTACACTCAGTCGGCCAGAATTCCAAAGTCTAGGTCCGGTGTCGGCTGCTGTCACCTCTTCCCTGACGTCAGTGCACCAGGGGTATAAAAGATGCAGCCAATGCCATTTTCTTCAGTTTTTCTTGCCCCAAATGTCAGGTGCCCCCAAACTGGTAGGCTGAAAAATATGCCAATAAAAATGCATGCACAAAAATAACATTTCCTTCATCTACAAGCAAATACACCAAATAGGTTGTATAGGATAGAGAAGTGCAGATAAGTCCCAGCAAAGAAAAGGGGGATGGTGGGTGGGTAACCTGGACTGCAACAGTGAATACACTCGAACATTTACATTTATGGTAGGTACAAAACTGTACTATGTTCATCGTGTTTCACTGCTGCAGTCATTACTCTTGGGTTGAATCCCAAAGCTGAGGCTGGGTGGCTGGGCTAAATAGGATTAGGAGAGGCTATGAGGCCCTGCAGAACTGCAGTGCCAAAGCCTGCTCTGGACCTAGAGTAAAGAGGTAAGTGGTAGTTGTTAAATAAAAACAAATTAGGACAACACAAAAGGCTCAGATGCAAAAAACTTTACTAGTGTACACCAGGAGGCAAAATACCATACAATACAAGTATAGAGTTTTGTCTGGCATGATACAGGAAGTGTTCTACATTTTATAACCATACATTCAAGCTGTGCTCACCTTACTGACGTGGTCAGTCACAGGGCACCTACATCACTATAGTCTACAATATTCTATTCATAAGAAAAAGCTGATGTTATACTTTTTAAAAGTTTTCCCATGAAAATAATACAGCCTTGCAAAGCACCTGGCCAGTTATAATGTCTTTCTGTAAATGTTATTCTTTCAAGGTTTCAGTCCTGCTCGAATACAATAGTCAGTTCAGTCTTGTAATATACATCTTTGTTCTTCTCGCAACATTACTTTTAGCAGCTGTGCTTTATCTCTGATAACATTCGTAAGGCCAACCATCTCAGAGGAAGGAAGAAAGATTTTCAATGCTTTATACATTCATTTTCCTGACCCAGCAGATAATCATTAGTGAAAAACATAAGCTTGCTGAGCTGGCTACTGCCAGGGTCAGAGTTCAATCACACTGCAGCTCCAAAGCTTCAAGCAATTACATGTAAGATCATTCTTACTGCCATATTGTAAAATAGAATAAAATGCATTACATACTATTTGCTTTTAAACTAGCACTTTATATATGTTCAAATACATATTTTTCTAACAGTAGTGCTTTGTGAAAGTGTGCACTGAACTCCAAGTTGCAGCCTCTAAGATATCTTTGGTTGGTACTCCTCTGAGGAAGGCTGCTGCTCTGGTGGAATGAGGCCTAATGCCCTTAGGCACTGATTTGCCATGTTGAAAATAGCAGAAACGGATGCAATGGCCTATCCATTTAGAAATAGTCTGTTTTGTGATAGGCTTTTCTTGTGATCCTGCAACATATGATACTAAAAGTTGCTCAGTCTTTCTGAAAGCTTTAGTTCTGTCCAAGTAGAAGCGTAACTGTCTGTGTATGTCCAAAGAATGCAGAATTATTTCACCCTTGTTCTGTGGATTTGGATAAAAGGTAGGCAAGTGAATGGTTTGGTTGAGGGCCACACTGGACACCACCTTAGGCATAAATGCAGGGTTTGTCCTCAGAGAAACCCTGTCTGGATGAAAAATGATAAAAGGTTCCACAGCCATGAGTGCTTGCAACTCCGAGACTCGTCTTGCAGAGGTCATTGCTAAGAGCAGAGCTGTTTTCCAGGATAAGAATTTTATATCTGCTGTTGATGCTGGCTCGAAAGGAGGCAGTGTGAGTTTTTCCAAAACATAATTGAAGTCCCAGGCCGGAATTGGTGCTCTCCTTGGAGGCCTAATGTTTTTGGCCCCTCTGAGGTACTGCCTTATTAAAGGATGAGAAAAGATAGGTGGTTCCGTATTGTAATGGGCTGAAACGGCAGAGGCATGAATCTTAATTGATGAGAAAGAAAGGCCTTTGTTCGGCATCTCAGTTAGGTATTGTAAAATCTGAGGGATATTTGGTACACACGTGTCAATGCCTTGTTTTTGGTTCCAAGCACAGAATCTCTTCCATTTTTCTACATAAGATTTTCTGGTACTGGGCCTCCTGGCCTCCAGGATAACATCCATAACAGCTTTTGAAAGTGGAGTGTTCTGAATGGCTACATTATCAACCATGCTGCCAGATTTAAGGTCCTGAGTTGGCTGTGCAGAATCTGATTGTTTTGTTGGTCAAGATCTGATTGTTTTGTTGGGTCAGCAAGTGAGAAGTTTGAGGCAATATCCATGCTGGACCTTGAGACAAGCTCTTTAGGACTGGGTACCAGTGCTGGCGTGGCCAGTCTGGTGCAATCAGTATCATGTTTGGCTTCTCTTGTCTGACCTTTAGGAGTATCCTAGGGAAGGAGAGGCAGTGGAGGAAAGGCATATACTGTTAGGTATTTCCAGCTGAAGGATAGGACGTCCACTTTCCATGCTTGCTTGTGATACATCCTTGTGCAAAATCTCTGCAATTGGCAGTTGTGATGGGAGGCAAATAGATCTATGTCTGGGCATCCCCATTTCCTTGTTATCATGCTGAAGACTTGTGGATCCAGTTTCCATTTGTGGGGATCCATGAGGTTTCTGCTTAGTTTGTCTGCCAGAGTATTTTGTTTTTCCTGGCAGGAATTGTGCTTGCAGGTGAACTTGAAAAGCCAATGCTGTGTCCCATAAGGTCATTGCTTGTCTGCAGAGGGGGTAGGAATGTGTACCTCCCAGCTTATGTACCACATGACCATAGTATTGTCTGTCTTTATCAGTAGCTGTCCTGGATGAAGCAGGTCCTTGAAAGCTGTCAGGTCATTTTGAACAGCTAGCATCTCTTTTTGATTGATGTGAAGATGCATCTGGTTTGCAGGCCATGTGCCCTGAATACATTTTCCAGCCATATGGGCCCCTCAGGGATAGTCTGATGCATTCGTTGTCAGTGTCTGTCTGACTGTGGGTAAACTGAATGGCAGACCCTTATTGTGGTGACAGGCTTCTGCCCACCATCGAAACTCCTGTTGCAGGCAGGGAATGAGTGCAATTACTGTCTCCAGGCTGTGGCAATGCTGAGTCCAAACACTTTTTAGATACCATTGTAATTTCTTCATATGCATTCTGGCATATGGAATTAGTAGAATACAGGATGCCATGAAACCCAAGGTCTGCAGGATTTTCCTTGCAGATAAGTGGGTTTTTGTTGCCAATTTCTTGAAGTAAGAAGTCAAGTTGCTTTTGTTTGTCTGGCATGAGATAAGCCATCTGGGCAGTTGTATTTAAGTTTGCACCCAGGAATATTATCTCTTGAGAGGGTACTAGTTTTGATTTATTTTCGATTACTGTGTACCCTAGGCCAATTAGTAATCTTTTTACAAACGCCCGATGCTTTAGAAGAATGTCTTTGTTCTCTGCTTGAATTAGGCAGTCGTCCAAGTAGGGATATATTTGAATTCCTCTTTGTCTGCAAAACGCAATTACTGGTGCCAGGCATTTTGTGAAGACCCTGGGCGCAGTAGATAAGCCAAAGGGCAGTGCAGAGAATTGGTAATGCATTGAGCCAGCTATGAATCTGAGGTATCTTCTGCAAAACTGTCTGATTGGGACATGCAGGTATGCCTCTTTTAGGTCCAAAGTTACGAGCCAAGCCTTCTTGCCCAGCATGGGCAGTAGCTGCTGTAGAGTCAACATCTTGAATTTTGGAACTTCCAGAAACGTATTTAGTACAGACAGGTCCAGTATTGGTCTCCAGGTTTTGTCCTTTCTGGGTACTAGGAAAAGTCTGGAGTAAAATCCTTGCCCCTGCTCTTGTTGTGGTACGTGCTGAATGGCTTTCATGTCCATGAGGGCTGTAATTTGTTTTGTTCCTCTGCCCAATGATTGTGTGGCAAGTCTGGCATACCTTTTGACCTTGGTAGAGTGTGAAAATGGAACCTGTAGCCTTGGGACACTATGTTCAGGACCTATTTGTCTTGGGTAACCATTTGCCAATTTGATGAAAAAAGTGCTAGTTTTCCCCCTAGGGGGGCTGCCAAAAGAAAAGTGCTTGGATCTGGCAGAGGAAAGTCATTGGGACGGTTTCCTGTAAGGTTGTGATTTGTCTTCTCTGCTTTTGGAGGTAGGAGCACCCCATCGTTTAGGCCTGTATGAGCCTTGAGGCTGAGATCTGCCTCTGGGACGCCTGTATCTGCCTCTTTGTGGTCTGCCTGACACTGGAAAGGACCAGTTTTTAGAAGGCCAGTTCCTGCTAAACCTGGGTGGCTGTACCTGTAAGAAATCCTTGACTGGCTGCATGGATTTTGCTTTATCTTCCATTTTTTTCAACACTGCTTCTGCTTTAGTACCAAACAAAGTATCATGCTGTAATGGTGCATCTAATAATTTTGCTTTAACATAATCAGGCAGATTCTGTTCCTTTAACCAAGCATGCCGTCTAATAACAGAACCAGTAACAGCGGCCCTGCAAGAGGCCTCCAGTAAATCATAACCACATTGCAAAGTATGCTTTCCCACTTGTTCAGCTGCATGCAATAAATCCTGCAATTCCTTGTTCTCTGAACATTCTGTATTTGTCAACAATTTCTGTTTAAGCAGTGACATTAAATATTGCTGATATTTAAGCATATGAAACTGACAATTTAAAACTCTTACAGCCAAGGTAGCAGAAGTGTAGACTCCCCCCCCCCCATCTGTCTAGAGCCCTAGAATCCCTATCAGAGGGGACAGGGTTTTTTGCAGTGGAAGCTTTAACCCTTTTGGGACCCTGAGATATAGTTTCTGGGTCAGCAGCTGGGTTTTTATATAGGAATTTATGAGAATCCGGGACCCTGTAGTATCGGTCTGGCTTAGCAGGTGCAGGGGATAAAGAGTCAGGGGACAGGCCGGACTCTGAAAATACATCATCTACAATGTCTAGAACAGGTGGAATAGCAAGGGGTCTGTGCTGAGGAAGTAGTAGAAAGTCTCTGAGCCTTTTCTTAGATTCAGAATAATCTTGGCTCTCCTAGTGGAAATGCTCTCTCATGGTATGCAGGGTTTCCCAAAAGAATAATCCTCAGTGGGAGAGGCTAAAGGAATGGATTCTTCAGCATCAGAATCCTCATAGGGAAACATGGAATAATCCTGTTAAGAAGAGGAATCAGAGGAAATAGAAACCTGTTCAGAAGAATCATACTCTGTCTGTTGCCTAGGCCTCTTATCAGGAGGGGGATGGGAGCCCCTGATCAAAGTAATTAGATCTTCGGCCATTTTGAGCATCTGTTTTTTAGGCATGGAAGTCTGAGTAGGAGAATGCTGTACTTGTTTCTTTGTCTTTAGAGCTGCTTTAGTCTTTGTCTTTGAAGCTGAAGATGGCTTAATATATAGTTGTGTAAGTCTGAAGACACCCTCAGAAGCCGATGCCTGCTCAGCGGCTCCGGACCATCTGAGGGAATGATTTCCGAGTGTCCAATACCTTGAGTAGCCAGAGGCCCAGTCGGCTCCATGTGGGAGTCGGAAGCGGCCTGTGGCTCTGAGGTAGCGGGTGCCAGAGGCTGTGAAAGCATCTCACTGAGAACCAGCGAACCGGCGACTGGCCTAGCAGAGGCCTCATCGGTTTTGGACCTCGGATGCCTATCCTTTTCCTTGTCCTTGCGTTTTTTGTAAACTCCGGTTGTCGGCTGTTCCGACAGCATTATATAATTAAATCTTCGGCCAAAGTAATGAAATGCAAAATCGAACCGACGCTTAATAGTGCGTTGGTTAAATCTAGCACAAAACCGACAGCTAGCAATGTTGTGATCAGGGCCTAGGCAAGGAATACAGTAAGAGTGAAAATCCTTATGAGGTATTTGCTTCCCATAAGAAATACAATTGTTAACTTTTTCTGACATCGGTCTGGAGCAAGAAAAAAGTTTCCCCAACGGGGTACTTAGCTTTAATGAAGACTTCGGTTCTGAAATTCAGATTTGAAAATCTCAGGAGTCGGCTGACCGGCACTTGCGAACTGCTTTTGCTTAAGGCACCACGAGGGAAGAAAGACTGAAGAAAATGACGTCGGCTGCATCTTTTATACCCCTGGCGCACTGATATCAGGGAAGAGGTGACAGCAGCCAACGCCGGACCTAGACTTTGGAATTCTGGCCGACTGAGGGTAGCCTGCCAGCAGGATAACCCAAGAGTAAGGACTGCAACAGTGAAACACGATGAGCATCAGAGATGCATCCAGGCATGTCTATGCAGAGCAATGCCTTAACTTGCGGCCCTACTCTACCCATCAGCTGCGTAAGATATGAGACGCATGGATGAGTTCACAATCAAGTTTAAAGTAGCGAGCTAGTTGTTAACTTGAAACCCCTGCAGCTACCGTACCCTGGAGAGTATCTCCTCTTTGGAGTCTGGTGAAGTGGGTTAAATAGTTCAGTGATCGAAGAGAAAAAGTCGCTGAACTAAACATGCGTTTCCCATATCTATCCATGATCCTAGAGTCTCTGTTAGGAGGATGGATAGATGAGGAAGTTTCAGACATTTCCTTCTTGGTAGCCGCCGCCACCACCATGGCATCAACAGGCACTCCCTTAGTCAAAAAAGGTTTATCCACTGGGGCGGAGATGAACTTATTTGGCCTCCGAGGGACAGGTTCCATGGACTCTGGCAACTCCCACACCCTACGAGAGATCAGATCCATGAGCTCATCGTAAGGTGGAGACACCCAAGAGGTGGAAGGTCGAGACCCAAAGGCCTTCAGAAACACTGACTTGTCCTCGGTAGGGATTTAGACTGCCAATCATCCCTCTGCCTAAGGATCTCTAGTATTTCCACAAAGGAGATATCATCAGAGGGGGATCAAGGGGACCCTTCTGACTCATCCAAGTCAGTGTCAGATGTCAAAGACACCTGGGGGGGGGGTCCAAGTGTCTGTTCTTACACAACCTCTTCCTGGGAACCTCCTCAGCAGGAGACTTTGGAGAGATCTCGGAAGAGCAAGGGGCGCCCTGTGGGGCTACCCGAGGCTCAGGGTCTCTACACTTGGGTTGGCCGATGGAAACAGAAGCAGACACAGGCGTTTGAGGGGAGGAGGAAGCCGGGCCTGATGCTGCAGATGTCCTTGGAGACATGACTCTCCTCATAGCTTCGAAAGCACCACTGCTCCGATGAGAAGGAGTAGACAGACCCAAAGGAATCGTCTGATCCTCCCGCACCGAAGGCATGGGCTCCGAGCCCGAGGGAGGGGCCGAGCTCATCCGAGCCAAAGCCCTGAGAGGAAGAGTTGGCACCAAGTCGGTACGACTATCCTCATTGAACCCAACAGGAGAGTGTCGGCTCCGAGTCCCCGCTCATCCGAGCAGATGGAACCGAAGATACCAGAGCAGGTCTCGGCTCCACAGGATCAACAGACATCAGATCAGCCTCCTCCGGCTCCGAGGGTCCGGTACGGCTCGAAGGAGGAGCAGTCAAGTCCGGCGTGACGGTCTTCGGCTCCGACAGAAGTGTCAGAGCCGACAACAATTTGGCAAGGCCTGGTACCCGTAAGAGCTTCTGCACCAACTGGTCCATATTCAGATCTGAGAGGCTGACAGAAGACTTCGATGAATGCACAGGCGGTGCCGACTGAAGCAGAGGAGATGATGGAGTCTCAGACACCAGCTCCAAGGCTGTAACCCGGCTCCGACAGGAAGGGACACTCAGTAACAAGGCCAGTGGAACTGATTGCCCTGAATCCTCCATTATTTTAACCTTCTTAGATCCCTTAGAATCTGCTGAAGATTTTGAAGACTTTGAGGACTTGCTAGCACCATCCTAGTCACTCAATGCTTCAGAAAAGGGGTGCTTTAGCAAGCCTCGATCTACCAATTTTCTCTTCCTTTCTAACAATACCCTGGATGAAAAAGAATGGCAAATGCTGCAAGATTCTTGTAGGTGCACCGCTCCCAAACAATATGCACACTGAACGTGCCCATCAGTGACTGACATCTTTTGTCCATAGTCTGGACATTTCTTGAAGCCAGACTTGGTAGGTTTTTCTTTCCCTTTTGTTTGTATCCACAACTCTATCACAACTAACAAGAAATAGAAAATGTTTAGCACACACTTAAACAATGCCCAAAGAGGTGACACTAAACAAACATATATATATATATCACTAACAATAGACTACTCTAATCCACTAAAGGCCAAAGCCAAAACTAACTGAAGAGGCCACTAACACAAAAAAACAAAACAAAAAAAAAAACAAACGGCCATAACAACTAATATTATATGGAAGGGACTAACACTCTAAATAACACTCTAACACCTAAAACTATAAGAATATCAGAAATAAAATTGTAAAACTTGCTAATTTGTAGAAAACATTCTTGAGCAACGCTGGAAACCAAGAGATCTGTGCCACGGCAAACTAGGTCTAAGGTAATTCCAGCAGTGCATCATGGGATAAGGGGCTTGGTCTTGAGGTATTGCTAAACCTTGAGCTGTGCTATCAGCCATGTCGGAGCCGTGGATCAGCTCTGAACCCATCAGTGAGAATAAATGGTGAGATTTAACAACTTCACATCACCATCTATTCCTGGAGACTTTCCTGTAGATTGGTTATACATAGACATTTTTATCTCATCCCTTCCTATCCTAACAGTTGGTAACTGAGCCTCATCTACCTCTAACTTTGGCATATTTAATTCTTCCATAAGCATTTCCATTTGTACCTTTTCCTGATTTCCATATTTCCCTGCTTTATACAAATTTTCATAAAATTTCCGAAATATGTCTAATACTTCTACAGGGTTTCTTGTTATTTTCCATGTTATAGGCTCCCGAAGCTTGGTGACTGCCCTTTCAACTTTCTGTTGCCCGAGTTATTGTGGTAAAAGTTTTTGTGCTCTAGAATTATTATCAAAAAACAGTTGCTTAACAACAGTGTTTCTAATTTTGTGCATATTGTGATGCCCCACCACTGGCCCAGTAGTTAAGGAGCCTCAGTCCTTGCCACTTGCACCAGCTGGGGACATACACTGGGAGGATGACAGGCACACACACAGTATTTCCAGATGCAGCTTTCTGCATCAAGTGAAATTTCCCTTAAGAGCACACAGAGGCCACAGTCAATCTGGGGCTGGTTTCTCCCTCTTTCTCCAGATCCCCAATAAGACTCCCCACTGGCACAGCTATAGAGTTGAGATCCCAGCTGAGTGGCCATGCCAAGACCTCCAGCACCCTCTCAGTACAACCAGTGGTTCGTGTACCTGTCCAAGTAGCTGATGCACACACACTGTGAGGTTTGATTTATACACACACAAACATACATGGGAAAGGCTGGCACAGATTTACTAGCTATGCCCCCTTTTGCCCAGACTATAATGTAGTTATCACTGCCACCAGCCACGTCTTTATCAGCTGCTTTAAGCCCATTAACAAAGGCTGTTCAATCTGTGTAATGTTACTATCAATACAAATGATAGTTTGACCAAGAGCAAGGCTATTAGGAGTGGCCCACAATGTCACCAAATAAATATGCAAGCACTCTCGAATTTAAATGTCTCACAAATATCAGCCACAATGACAGGTTTAAATGTATTTAATTACAAATAATATAAGAACAAGAAAATATTCAGTATATAATCACAGGAAATATTTAAAACAACATTGCAGGACAGTCTCAAATAAATGAAGAAAAACATCTAAATTAAGTTTTGCTATATTCCTGACTATATCTAAAAGAATTATACTATTCCCTAAACTTACTTACAGAGCAAGAAGGCAGATGTGGTGATTAGATGTTCTTGTCAGGTCAAAGACAAATGCTCTCTCTCTGAGACTTCTTAAATTAATATCCCAAATATAACTGCTGTGATAGCTTGCAGAATGACATCACTTCTTGTCATCTGACTATCCCAGGTGAAAACCCCCACTGATGCAGCTGGTAGGATTTAGCATCTACCTGTGAAAATACATAAACAAAAGCTTTTCCTCAGATGTTTGCAGATCCTGGAAGCCATGAAACAATAAAACATTTCTAAATCTCAAGCCTGGTAATGATCTCTCTTTCAAGAGAGCACAAACAGACCGCTAGTACAGACATCTTGTCTCTTGCTGTCATAAAGTAATTTAATTTCATCTATTTTTCTGAAGCTAACTGCTTGTTGTTGCAGTTTCCACTATTAAACTATATACATCTAAACAGTTATAATAATGCAGGTAAATTTCTATTCTATTCCAATTGGGTACATTGTGGTTACATTTTAGCTCAGTACTTTACAAAATATCTCTTTGCAAAATACCTTTACAACACTCGCTTCTGTACTAGCAGTTTGATATACACATAACATACAGTTCTAATACAGTTGTGACACAAGCATATGAATCATGTTGATAGTCACAAATGACATATAATTATTTACAAAATTCCAGATAGCTGGGCTGGTATCTCCTTTTGTGACACATTATCAAGGTAATCTATTATTTTCTGTTTAGCATTCTGCAGTTGCTCCTTTTCGTGTTCCAACAGATTCCCCTATTTTACAATACTTTAACATTTGTCAGTCCCTCTAAATAATTCTTGTTACTGTTTAACAATATCTCCCTTTCTTTTATTTCCAACCTAGTTTTTATTTATTTATTTATTTATTTTACATTTGTTGACCGGGCTAGTCTGGCTGGATACATGTCCATTTTCAGCAGAGGCCCGAGGAGAAAAGCTCCACTAAAATACTAAGTACATTACATAAAAAATCATTACTGTTAAGGAATAGCATCAATTGAAAGTCATAAGAACACACAGAGCGAAAGATAATATCACAGAGAAACAAATTTATAATATGCATTTCATTACATGTCAACTATTTTGCTTAACATATACTTAGTTAGATTAGATGAGTAAAAGGAGGAGAAATGAGACAGGTAGTGCATAAGAAGAGTAAGGGGAAAATAGAGAAGAGAAAAGGTTAGTCTGGTGTACTGCAGGAACAAAGCCAATGATTTAGATAGTAAAGTTTAATTTTCTGTTTGAATTGTGGCAGGGATTGAGTCAAAGTTATGTCACTAGGTAAGAGATTCCAAGTTTTACCTATAGTGTTAGTGAATAGGGAAGCACCTGCTGCATTGTTTACCTTTATTGATTTTGTCATGAGTTTACTAGAGGAGAAGTGAGTTCAGATTGCTGTAAGGGGTTAGAAGTTGAGAGAGTATTGGGGTGTTGTCAGGTAGGTGTAATATGTTGTGGGCTATAGTGAGTTGAGGAATTATTAGGTAGTTTTGAAATTGAGCCAGCCGAGTTGTTTTAGGTTGATACAATGGTGGGTCCTAAATGGGTTACTAGTGTTAAACGAGCTATGTTGTTATAGCAAGTTACAAGTTTGTTTAGATTGATTTTCTTAAGGTTTGTGTAAATTGGGGAAGCGTAAAGGAGAGTAGATAGGAGATGAGATTGTGCAATTTTGATTCTGGTTGCTGGGGTTAGAAAAGGTTTGATGCGATAAAGGGATCCAATTTTTCTGTTTACAATCTTGATGGTGTTGTTAATGTGCTGATCGAAGGAAAGATTGTTGTCAATGGTTATTCCTAATAGTTTAGTAGTTGGATCAGGTGAGATGATAGTGCCATCATTTGAAGAGATGGTAAAGTTTAATGGGGGAGATCGAGAGGTGGGGGAAAAGAGGAGGAGTTTAGTTTTTTTGGCATTTAGTAGGAGAAACCGTCTAGAAAACCAAGTTTCTACTGTGTTAAAGGTATTTTGGGTCACTGAGCTCAGTTCAGTAGAGGAGGGTGCTGAGCAGATAAGGGTAGAATCATCTGCATTGTATGCAGGTAGCTTGTGGGATAGCAGCCTGAAGATCGTTAATAAAGAGGGAGAACAGAAGTGGACCCAGAATGGAGCCCTGGGGAACTCCGATGGAAATAGGCAGGAGTGATGAGATATGGTTTTCCCATATTACTGCTTGTTGTCTGTTGTTAAGATAAGATTTAAACCAGTCAGTGGCTAGTTTATCACAAGATAGGGATTCAAGAATGTTGATTAAGAGAGAGTGGTTGACCATGTCGAAAGCTTTCGAGAGATCAATGAAAAGAGCAGAAGAGAGTGTATTGTTGTTTCGATTTTTATTGATAGTATCTACAAAGGATAGAAGGGCAGTGGTGGTACTGTGGTGGGGTCTGAAACCATGCTGGCAGTTTGCTATTATGTTGTGATGAGAGAGATAGTGTACAAGTTGCTGATGTATACATTTTTCCATAATTTTTGCTAGGGGTGAGAGAAGGGCAATTGGTCTATAGTTTGAAAGGTCAAAGGAGTTACCACCTTTGTGCAGTGGGATAATGTAGGAGACTTTCCAGATATCAGGGATGGTTCCTTCTTGGATAGTTCTGTTGATAAGTAAGGATATAGGATAAGCAGTTTCTTTGGCAGCTTTCTGAAGGAAAAGAGAAGGGAGTTTGTCAGCAGAAGGGGTGCAGGGTTTCAGTTTATGAATGAGTTTGTAGATAAAAGAGGTAGATATAGGTTTTAGAGAGAAGTTGAAAAGGGAGCTAGTTTTGTTAGTTGGTATATGAGAGTTATTAGGGTTCATTTGTTTGGCTAGGGATTGAATAGTTTCAGAGAAAAAAGAGTTGAAGGCATTAGCAGTCTGGAGAGGGGTGTCTGGGTCAGAATTTTGAGGGGAAGGAGTTTTAGCAGTTCCTGGGGAAAGAAGTCTATTTACTGATGACCAGAACTGTTTAGAGTTGTTAAGATGAGTTTCCTGAAGATTACAGTAGAAGTTTTTCTTGTCAGAGAGTATTGATTTTTTTGCTAGATTTCTAAGATGGCAGAAATTAATTAAATCAGGGTTTAGTCTATTGCATCTCCATTTTGTCCATGCTGAGTTTCTAGCATGCATAAGTTTTTTAGTTTTGGTTGTCAGCCATGGGGCAGATTTGGTCTTTACTCTAATAGAGCGTTCTGGAGCATGTTTATCAAGTATTGATAAGAATGTAGTATTAAAGAATAGTACTGCTTCCTCCAGGAAGTGATTTTAAGCAATTCCAATTACATGCTCTCAGTTCAGTTTTAAAAAGGTCTATATTAAAGTGCTTGACAGATCGAATTAGTCTTGTATTTGGGAGGTTAACATATTCTGATTTTTGTCTAGTGATGTAGGTTAGGCAGTGGTCGCTGATGTCGTCAGGCATAGTCCCTACTTTATATTGTTTGTTAGCTTTATTTCTGAGTATCCAGTCCAGTATACTCTCTCTCTTACTGGGCTTATTGACTCTTGTAGTTGAGGTAATAGTTTGTGAGAAACCATGTAGGTTAATATGAGAGGAGGGATTGTCAGCATTAATAGTGTTCCAGTCTATGTTAACGTCGCCGAGAATTATGGTTTCTTGGGGGTAGTTGGTAGAAACCCAACTTAGAAATTCTTCTAATATTGGAATGTTGTTACCTGGGGGAAGATACAAAGAAATAATGTAAATGGATTTTTTGTTATTAAGTTGGAGTTTAACAATGATGGCTTCTATTTTGCTGTTTTGGTTTGGGTATGCTGGTTGAGTGGAGATGTTCAGTTGATTTTTGAACAGTATTGCTACTCCACCACCCTTACGTTTTAAGCGGTCCTGTCTTAGTATGTTATAACCTTGGGGTATAATCTCTGAGTCTTTGTGCCTGGGTTTAGCCAGGTTTCAGAGAGGCAGAGAATGTCAAATGAGTGGATATCTAAGAGGCGTGGATTAAGGGTATTTTATTGTTTATGCTATGGATGTTTAGGTGTCCTATAAGGAAGTTATTATTGGGGTTAGTTAAGCAGTTTTGGGGTGGTGGTGAGATAGGGCCAGGGTTGGGGTGGATGTCTCCATCTTGTAGGGTAGGATTAGATAGTATGGTTAAGTAGTTCCTCTTTGAATTATTAGGGTTTTGTTTTTGCTAGATAGTAGGGGTAGGTGAGGTGATGTAGCCTGTGGAATTTAGATAGAAGATAGCTAGTGGAATTAACATTAGGGTAAGAAGTGAAAGTGAGAGAAGAAGTGTGTTTTGTGAGGAGATAAGATAGTTGTTAAGTGAAATTTCAAAAGATGTGAGATGGTATGTTGAGAGAAGGGTGGTCAACATTAAGAGTGAGAGTGAAGGCATAGTTAGTATATAGGGAGACATAATTTAGCAATAAGAGAAGTGAGGAAGTAGAGAGGAAAGTACAGAGGAGAGAAATAAGTTAGGTACACAATAGGGGTAGTAGATCTAGTTAAAGCAGTTGGTAAATAAGAATAGATTCTAATAGGTAGATAGAGAATGAATGGAGGAGAGGTGAGGGATGTGTAAAGTCAGAAGTCAAAGTAGTGGAGAAAAGTAAATAGAAGTGGTATGGTCATAGGGTTGAGAAAGAGAAAGTGGAAGGGTGTGTTAAGGCTATGCAGCAATTTGGCGGGAAGGAGAGTAATAGGGTAGTAGGGAGTAGGGTGTGGCTAAAGAACTATAAGTGTAGGACCCGGGGGTGGGTGGGAATTGGGGGTAGGGTGGGGAGAGGTGAGCCGCAGGGCTAACGGAGCGGGAAGAGCCCGGACCCATAGGCCCGCAGAGCTGAGAGAAAAAGAAGAGTTAGAGTGGAAAACAATCAGTAAGATGCTGAAAGTAAAGCTAAGTAATTCTAGAACATAGAGGAATTCTTGGAGAGTAAGGACTAAGTGGGGCAAGGCTGATAATATCAGAGAAAGGAAGGGTGGAAACTACGAAAAGGCTAGCAGATAGTGGGAAATATAGGAATTAGAAAGTAGAATAAAAAGTAGGCAAAGATGAGCAAGTTTAGTAGAAGGGAGCCACCTAGTGGACTCAGCAGGTAATTGCTACCAGGACTACTAACAGGGCTAGAGGAAGTGGAGAGAAGAAGGTAAAATAGAGTACCTAAAGGGTGCTGGTGGTGAAGGAAGGGGAAGCTAAAGCTGCTGGCAGAACCTGCTTAGAGATTGACAGTAGCTGAGGGTTACAAAAGCACACAATGCTGAAAAACCTGGAAGAGCTGAAGGACATACTTTCTTGCGTCTTTATGGGAGGAGGCTTTACCAAAGAATGTGAGGTTTTGTTCCCTAGGTAGGGTATGAGGCAGGAGACTGAGGTAGGGTATTCAATCCCAGACCTACAGGTGGTCACTAGGCAGAAGTGCTGAGAATAGAAGGGAGAAGAAATGGGTTATGATATACAGCAACAAAAACTGTAAGAAAGCAAGTAAAATACAATAAATAACAACAAACTTGTAAATCATTTAGCCATGTACAATTATTCAGACGCTGTTACTGCAGGATAACACAGATACAATTATAGTCCTGTAATTGAAATCAGTGGACACAACTCCAAGAGCTGCGGTGGTCTATCTCCACTAAATTACTATATAATAAACAGGCGGGAGTACCTATACCAACTCAGCTAGTGTTAATGGATCCACCAACCAAGTATTCATTAATGGTGGCCCAAGAAAGTTGATGAGAATCACTATTGAGGGTGGTCAAACCAAGGCCAATTCACTATATAAGCTAGGCTAGTGTCCATTATGATACTAGGGTAGGGGAGGTAAGAGTAGAACCTCCTAGGCTTGGTCTCAAGCTGGTATTGAAGTAATGACAGTGGAAAGTGTGCTACACCCGCTAAATACTAGGGGGTAGCACTCTAAAGGATAAGCAAAATAGTTGAGGCGATTAAAACAGAATGGAGTACTGTGTTCCCCACGAGTTAAAGATGGTAGGAGTACTGGAGGGCTGAAAATAAGTAAAGAAAAGAAAACACGCTAAGGAACCTTCTTGAGGAGTAAAGTGAGGAGAGTATGAGAAAGGAGCCCTTAAGCTAGCGTGTCGGGAATTGGGAAGAACACCGCTAACCCAACAAGAGTCAGTTACACTTTAGCTAGCGTGTCGGGTAGTTTAAAAACTAGGGTAGGTAAGGAGCTTTGAGAGGAAACGCTGAGCATTGCAGCAGTCAGGATAAGGGCACTAATACCTATTAGTTATAGAAATAGCACATATATACCATGTTATGCACTCTAAATGGATAAGGAAAATAGTTGGGGTAAAACAGAATGGAGTACTGTGTTCCCCGTGTTAAAGATGGTAGGAGTACTGGAGGGCTGAAAATAAGTAAAAGAAAAGAGAAAGAAAACAGCTAAGGAACCTTGTGAAGAGTAAAGTGAGGAGAGTATGAAAGGAGCCCTTAAGCTAGCGTGTGGGAAATGGGGAAGAACACGCTAACCCAACAAGAGTCAGTTACACTTTAGCTAGCGTGTCGGGTTTAAAAAGAACACACAGTTATTTCAGAGCGACTCAGGAGAATTGCTAGCTAAAGTATCCCATATAACAAACCAGTTCAGCTGCTATTATACTCATAAGCAAGGAGAGCATACAGGTTTAAATTCCATTCTAATTAGTTATACTGTGAAACGCTAAACCAGGTGCGGGCAGTAGAAACGCTACAAATATATCAAAAGCATCGGCGTACCTGCTTTCTAGTACTAAAACAATGAGAGATATCAGTTTAACAGAGATATCTGTTTAAATATGTTTAAGTACAAAAACAATGAGAGCTTACAAGTTATGATTCGTATCTAACCAGCTAAGCTGTAATCGCTAAACCTGATGCAAGCAGAAAAGTGTAAAAATCAGTTTAAAACATACTCGCTACATGCCTTGTAGGTAGAATAGGTCAATAGGAAAAACACAAGGGCATGGACTATTAGCAAGGTAAAATAACACTGTCTATATTACAAAAATAGCTGGCGATAATTGAGTAACATTTGAGTCTTACAACAAGTACGCCGAACACAATGCAGTATCAGCAAGGTAAAATAACACTGTCTATAGTACAAAAATAGCTGGCGATAATTGAGTAACATTTGAGTCTTACAACAAGTACGCCGAACACAATGCAATATCAGGTGTTGTTAACAGCACTCAACTTACACTTCTACGAGTCTCCAGAGGCAGGAATGCACAGCAGCCAGGAGATCTAAGGAAAAGAGTTGGCGAGGCCATGCAGGTGTATCTATAGCCCGAGAGGAAGTGGGAATTGGAGAGTGGAAAGGGAGGGCAGGGGCTGGCAGAGAGAGGTAAAAGGCAGCAAGGTTGCTGTAATACAGTAGAGGAGGCAAATAGTAAATAAGCCAAAAGTAGCAGTATGAGAGACAGTTGGAGAAATAAAGAGCAGAGAAAGCGAGGAGGGATAGAGTGAGAAGCAGTAGGGAGTAGGTGATAAGAATGGGGGAGGGTGGGCTAATTGTAGGATGGTTAGGAAAATAAAACAGAGTAAGAGCCAAAGAAGAGTTAGAGTGGAAAACAATCAGTAAGATGCTGAAAGTAAAGCTAAGTAATTCTAGGACATAGAGGAATTCTTGGAGAGTAAGGACTATGGGGCAAGGCTGATAATATCAGAGAAAGGAAGGGGTGGAAACTACACGAAAAGGCTAGCAGATAGTGGGAAATATAGGAATTAGAAAGTAGAATAAAAAGTAGGCAAAGATGAGCAAGTTTAGTAGAAGGGAGCCACCTAGTGGACTCAGCAGGTAATTGCTACCAGGACTACTAACAGGGCTAGAGGAAGTGGAGAGAAGAAGGTAAAATAGAGTACCTAAAGGGTGCTGGTGGTCGAAGGGAAGGGGGAAGCTAAAGCCGGCTGCTGGCAGAACCTGCTTAGAGATTGACAGTAGCTGAGGGTTACAAAAGCTTACACAATGCTGAAAAACCTGGAAGAGCTGAAGGACATACTTTCTTGCGTCTTTATGGGAGGAGGCTTTACCAAAGAATGTGAGGTTTTGTTCCCTAGGTAGGGTATGAGGCAGGAGACTGAGGTAGGGTATTCAATCCCAGACCTACAGGTGGTCACTAGGCAGAAGAGTTTCTTGCGTCTTTATGGGAGGAGGCTTTACCAAAGAATGTGAGGTTTTGTTCCCTAGGTAGGGTATGAGGCAGGAGACTGAGGTAGGGTATTCAATCCCAGACCTACAGGTGGTCACTAGGCAGAAGAGCATGGAAGTCAGTTAACAAAATTCCTAACATCGAATGTGTGACAGACAGTGACAAACACTTTCAATGCTGAAGTTCGAGGAACGTGGTCTTTTTAAGACCCACAATGAGGAACTTTCTCGTAGTGAAGTACACTTGAGAAGTATGTAGTGTTCCACGTTTCAGAGATGGAAAATCAGTTGTTCAAAAGTCTAGACCAGGACTGTCCCGCTTTAAACAGTTTTATGTAGCCTTCGCGTTTTAAATTCCACTTTAATTTTACCCCACTTCTTAGCTATGTTTTTTGAAGATAATTCTATCTATTCTAGTAGCCCCTGAATTAATTCCGCAACCCATTCCTTAAATTCCTCATTTTAACAGATAGGTGGGAAAGCGCTAGTGTCTCATTTTTATTTCTTTACCTTGCATATTTATTTTAGTTATTATTGGTGTATGATCTGAAATAGTTACTGGGTGCATTTCAAGACCTTCAATTAAATGCACAAGTTCCTGTAAGATATAAAATCTGTCTAGCCTAGCCCAGTTTTTTGTATCTCAGTGAGTAATAAGTACATTTACTTCGAACTCCTAGTACTGAATTCACATCTTCCATGCCCAATATTTTCATAAATTTCTTCATAAATCTACCCTCTTTTGTTATATCTTCCCTTCGAAGCCCTCAGACACATCTTCAGTGTTGCAAACCAAATTCCAGTCTCCACCTATAAGTAATATTCTTTGCTGAAAGCTGATTATTTCTCCCAGAATTTTCTTAAGCTGCATTACAGCAGTTTTAGGGGGATGTAAATGCATGCCAGTGTAATCCTTCTCCCTAACCAGCAGCCCCTTAGTACTATGTATCTTCCATTATTATCTTTTTTTCCCTCTTCTATCACTATAGGGGTTCCTCTTGCAATTAATATAAGTACTCTTTTCTTAGCCCCAGATATTTCACTGAATAACCATCCTGAAAACCTTTCTTTATCAAATTTACATGTTCAGTTATTTCCAAGTTTGTCTCCTGTAGCATAGCTATGCGCACTCTACATTTTTAATATAGATCACTACTTCCTTTTTTATATTTATCTGTAAGACCATTCAGATTGAAAGACATTACAGAAAGAATCAGTTTCTTATACAGTTATTACCAACTTTTATATACAACTGCTCTTTTACTAAATTTCTAGCTCCAACTTTTATGTTACATGTATACACTGTTCGTCAGGTTGGTCTTTTATACATTTGTTTCATGTCATATCCATTTGCGCCTATCTCACATCCTACATAACTTTTTTTTTTTTTTTGAAAGCCCTCAAACAGAACAAACAACCCCCTCAAAAAACTCCTAAAACCTATGAACTTAACAATGACACACAAAACTGTACATCTTCAAATATTGAAGTTTTTATGCCTAATAAGAATGTAAGTTCTAAGTTGAAAGCTACATAGACAGGCTAAAGTTAACCAAAAAGAAAGATTAGTCATGCTAAGAAGCATGGTACAGCCTGTGCTATTAGTAAGTACTATTTGATTTTGTATATCTTTCTAATTATCCCAGTTGAGAAAACACTTGAATGCTTTCAGTAAACATTTTCTCCAAGCAATTTCTCTTTATCAAATTGTCTTCTCGTGACATGCAAACTAGACACAAAACTGCTAAGGGTACCTTGTTTATTGTAAGGCTTTTTTTTCTGATATTCAATATTCTTTTTCATTTACATGCTTTGTAATAAACTTGTTACTGGATAATGCCTAGGGTTTTTACCCAGTCATTTCCCAATGCAAGCATGGAAAAAAGCACACAGATTTTTCTTTTGTCATTCTCTCTTAACCAGACCCTTCCGCTCTACTCCTATCTCCTCCCCTCCTCATTTTTTTTATTGAAGTGCCTACATTTCTCAAAACTGAACAAAGAAAAAAAGAGAAGGGTGAACAAGAAAAAACAAAAAGACCTGTTTACATCAGTATCCTCAATGTAATAAAAAAAAATGAGAGAACTTTACTTCACGTCTAACTGGTTTTGTATCATCTTTAAACGGTCACACTTGGGAAAACCCCTGATTGTTTTTAGGGAACATTATGTCCTAATCAATTACTCAGTTCTTTTTTCTTATTTTCCGTCAGGTAAACCCCTTCCACCAGACTGTCTCCAGCTTCTTTTTATCAGATTGTCTCCATGGATGGATGAAGACCAGCTGCAGAAATGCTATTGGTATACATATTTGCAAGTGGTAGAAAAAAAGCCTTATAATATTCAATAATCTTTTTCATTTACTTGCTCTCTGTCTTAAAACAAAGATCCTTAATCAGGCATTTCCCCATGCAAGAACGAAAAAGCACATTCATTTGAACTCTGTCATATCCCCTTAACCAGGCTCCCTTTTTCCTTATCAATATATTGCCTATGTTTCTCAAAACTGCACAAGAAGAAAAAGAGAAGACGTGAAGCGTGAAAAATAAAAAAAAAACACCTGTTTACAATCCCCATTACACCCAAAATGCAAATGAAACCATGCAACACAGATACAGTACTATTAAGAAAAGAAAGTGTTTTCTTTACTTACAGTTAGTGTTCTCCCCTCTCTTCCCCTCCCCAAAGCATTTTTCCAAACATTAGTGACATGAAGTAGGGCATACACTTCAGTCTCCCACTCAGCAAAAAAAATGTGAAGTCCAATATTTCCAGATTTTCTTGTGCTGTCATATTTCACAACTATAATTATTGCTAAATTTATTACTGCTCTTCTCCATCACCCAAATCCTGTCTCTGCTTCATTTTCAACATACTCTCGATTTTTTCTAGTCAACTCTCGTGCCCTCTTCATTTCTTTATTACCAGAGGAATAAGAAGCCAAATCTCCTTCTGTTTCACAGCTCAGTTTTTGTTGGACAAACTTTTGTATTTCCTCCTTAGCATGCACTTCATCAAAAAATTATTTTGTCCCTCCAGGGAAGAATACCTTGAAGACAGCTGTATACAGCAATTTGAATCTCACACCTGCATCTCGACAATCTCTGAACAGAGGAATGAATTTAGTTCTCTTTTGCCTGGTGTACAGTGAGTAATCATTCTCCACAAACACTCTTCTGTCTCCCACTTTTAGTATTTTGTCCTTCTGACACAGTTTTGACAAAATTAACTCTTTCTGCTGGTAAGAGTGCATGTTTACTATTAAAGGTCAGGGTTGCTTTCTTACAGCTATACCTGGAGCATACACACAATGTGCCCGTTCATTTAAGTCCTGCTGTGGAATACCAGTCCAGTTGCTCATTTGTGCTTTCATAAATTTAATACAGTCTGTTCCTTCCAACTTCTCTGGTATAGCTAAAAATCTCAAGTTTCTCCTACATGCTCTGACCTCTAATTCTATTATTTTTTGAAACATCTCTTCCTGAGCAGTCTCATATTCAGGCCAGCCTTTTCTTTATTTTGACCTCTGATCTCTGCAGCTTTATCATCTCATCTGAATATGTGTTTAAAGCTTCTTCCATTTGTTCCAGCCTTTTGTTGTTTGTGTTGATACACTCTATCAGTGTTTTGTTTATTTTAACCAGATCCGTATGCAGTTGCCTTATATCTTCCTGTAGGTTACTGGAAGTCATGTCTGAAGGCTGCATTGCTTTTTGCTAAACAGATGCAGAACTCTCCCTAGTAGTGTTCCTCACTTTTTGTAGCAGATTTTTTTCCAGATCTTCTGTATTTCTTTATTCCTGGCATCCAGGCAGTGTACTTACTATCCAGTTAATGAAATTCACCCATAAACACAAGTGTACTGGCCTTCTCTGCCGAGTTTCTGTCTTCACACTGGGAGAGCTAGAAAAAATAAGTTATGTACTCACCATACTGTTCCATGTGTATTGTTCATTCTTCATTGGTTGGACTTGGCTGTATATAAAAGCTTGAGGTCTTCCACTAGCTCATGGCTGAATCCCCTATCCCATCATGCTCTAGTAAGTCTCCTCAGATCTTGTTTGCTGATACAACAAAAGGTATCAAATAAACCTACAGAATACCAGATAGAGTACTGAAGAAGATCACTGCGCATTAATTACCAATTGTAACCTCTGGGTTCTCTAGGAGCCTAAGGCTGGGGGAAGGAGGGTGGGATGTAAGAATGAAGGAGAGATGAACAACACACATGGAACATTATGGTAAGTACATATCTTCTTTATGTGTTGCTGTCCTATTTAGCCTTCATTCTTCACTGGTTGGGACAGCATCCCTAGCACCATGTTTCTTGGGTGGCTCACGGGAGAATGGTCCTCAGAACAATGGACCCAAAGGAGGCCCTGTTCCTAGAGGCCAAATCTACTTTGTAATGAGTGATAAAGGTATGCAGCGTTGCTCATGTAGCTGCAGCACAAATAGTGTCAACTGGTAGTCTATCTCGGAAAGTCGAAGAGATTGCTATGGCTCTTGTAAAATGACCTTTGACTTTAAAACCCAAGTCTTTATGAGATTTGTATGTAAAAATAATACATTCTGATAGCCATTTTGAAAGTGTCACTTTTAATACAGGACCACCTTTTTTAGAGTCTGAAAATGAATGCCTATTCACATCTAGCTGATGCAGCATGTATTCTGTCTTGATGCCATAGGTGGGGGGAAAAAGACTGGTAGTTCTATGGATTGATTCAAATTACACTCAAAGCATACTTTTGGTAGGAAAGATGGGTTTGCTCGAAGCGATACTCTATCTTTGTGGAAAATCATGTAGGAGGGCTTTATCGATAATTCCTGCAGTTCTAAAACTCTTTTAGCAGAAGTGATGGCAATCAAGAAAATTAATTTCCAAGTCAAAAACTTTAGGTCACAGGATGATGCAGGTTCAAAGGGGGGAGGATCAAACATGATAAAACAAAGTTTACGTCCCATGGGACTGGCGGGTCTTTGATGGGTGGTCTCAGTAACATAGCACCCCTTAGGAAAGCTTTGCAGAGTCTGTGGGACATTACATTCAGCCCCCCTTCACCTATATGGAAGTTTGATATAGCTGCTAGTTGAACTCTAACAGTAGCTGCAGCTGTGCCCTTATTTAAAAACTTTGCCAAGAATTCTAATATCGAGGATATAGAGGCAGAGAAAGGGTTGATGTAATTATCCAATGCTCAAAGGGAAAATCTCCTCCATTTGCTCATGTATAGTATTCTGGTTGAGGCCTTATGAGAAGAGATCATGCTACATTTTAGTGATGGGGAAAAGTGAGATAACCTGTCTATTTGCAGAATTGGAGCAACCAAACTGTCAACTTGAGAGTATGACGAGATGGGTGAAGCATCCCTGACATACGAGTCAGGAGGTCTGGAACTGGGTCCAGAATCCACGGTTCCTCCTGAAGATGAGGCCAAATAAAGGGGAACCATATTTCATGAGGCCAGTATGGGGCAACTAGTATTAAGTTCCTTTCCAATGAGCTGGCTTTCTGAAGGACTTTGCGTATCAACAGAAAGGGGGGAAAGGTGGAGAGGAGGCCTGGGGGCCAATTGTGTACAAGTGCATTCTTTGGTGACTCCCCCAGAGAGGGGAATCAGCGCAAAATAGCTACTGCATTTGGCATTCATGGACACGAATAAAAGGTCACAGCACGGCTGGCCCCACTTGTGGAAAATCTGATCCACCACTTCCTGTTTCAGGGACCACTAGTGAAGCATCAGAATCGCTCTGTTGAGATTGTCTGCTAGCACGCTGGATTTCGCTGGGATGTGCATTGCTATCAGAAAATGATGGGAAGAGGTTGCCCACTGACATACTCTCAGGGCCTCCCAACAAAGGGCGTAACACTTGGTTCCCCTTTGCTTGTTTATGTAACATACAGCTGACGTCTGTTTGAACTGCAATAGTTCCTAGTGGAAGAGAGTCTTGGAATGCTTCAGCACCAGAAGCACCACCCCCATCTCTAGGACACTGATGTGCAAATGAGCCTCGTGATACTGCCAAGTACCCTGGACTGTCCTTCCCAGATAATGCCCCCTCCCCATCTGGGAAACATCCGTGGTCATTGTGGCTAGCGGTTGTGGAAGAAGAAAAGATCGACCTAGAGTCACATGAGTGGAATGAAGCCACCAACAAAGTTCTTTCTTGCAGGATTCTGTTACTATAACTTGGCGAGACATAGGTAGGTCCTGCATGGACCACTGAGTGAACAGCAGCCACTGCAAAATTTTCATATGAAGCTGCGCCAATGGTATCAAGTTTACTGCTGCTGCAATGGTACCCAAGAATTTCAGGACAGTTCTCACATGTACTTTTTTCTTGGGAAGTAGATTTCTGACTTGTTGAAGGACTTAAACCCTTTCAGGGGGAAGCTTTGTCATCATTTGTTTTGTATCTAGATCTGCTCCTATAAAAACGATACGCTGAGATGGCAACAAGGCAGAATTTTCATAATTTATTGTGATCCCCAGGTGAGAACAAAGCTTCTCTCGGTCATGTTAGTAGATGCTCAGTGGTGGCAGTTAGGAGCCAGTTGTCTAGATACGAAACATTCGGAATCCTAGGCCTCTCAAGTGAGCTGTGACTACTACCATACACTTGGTGAACACTCTGGGGGCTGTAGTGAGACCAAAGGGCAGAGCCCGAAATTGGTAGTGACTGGCTCCCAGCCAAAGGCAAAGATGACTCCTGGATGGCCTGTCCATTTTTATGTGGTAGTACACATCCTGGAGGTCTATAGAGCACATCCAATGGTCTTCTCCCAGAAACAGAAATATTGACTGCAGTATCACCATCTGGAACTTTGTTTTTCTCACAGATCTGTTCAGTTTACTGAGATCCAGTATGGGTGTCCAGTCCCCTTTTCTCTTTGGCACTAAAAAGAATCTTGAGTACGTTCTGGATCCTATTTGGTCTGCAGGGACTGTTTGGATGACTCTATGACTCTTTTTGTCTAGCAACTTTTGAATTTCTAGAGTTGCCTATTCCCTTTGACTGGGTGGAATGTCTGAGATGTTTTTTATGACTGGGATGGGGAAGGAAAAGTGTATAGAGTAGCCTCTGGATACGATACTTTGTACCCATTTATCTTTTGTTGTCTTCAGCCTGCCATCTAGGTACAAAGACAAACGACCCACGACTGCCTCCAGAGAGGGACAGGCGGGCCTCCTTTCAGGAGCACTGAAAGGGCTTACCACGGAATTACTCATCACCCTGATTCTGCAGACCCCCTTTGCCGCATGGACTGCATCTTCCATTACTGCTTTCCCCCCCTGCCCCTGGGGGAAGAATCACCATGTGTGCCTTGAAAAGCTCTCTGGGAATTTCTGAACCACATTTCCCTCCCTTTTGTCCTTTTGGGTAAGGTCTAGAAGGTACAGAAAAACGGACCCCTATGGCAGAGAGAGTTTTTCCTTCTTGCTCACACCTGGTAAGTGTGTCCTTGACTTTCGGCCCAAACAAGGATGAGCCATCAAAGGAGGCATTAACAAAGGAAGATTTAAAGGGTTCTGCAAAGTCACACAGGCGCATCCAGGAATGTCTCCTTAGGGAAATTCCTAAACCTGCCGCTCTACTCGCTCCATCTCCTGCAAAAGAAATGAGCCTCATGGAGGAGTTAACTATGGAGTTTAAGGTAGAGAGCTGAGAGGAAATCTTATCTGATACCCCTGCAGCTACTGAACCTTGGACAGCATCTCCTAGCTACTTCAGGAGATCTCTCTCTAGTTAGTAAAGTGCATCAAATAATTCAGTGATCTGTGTGCAAAAGTTAAAGAGAATGTGTGCTCTCCATATCTGTCTGTTGTACCAGACTCACTGTTCGGCAGATGGACAGATGAGGATGTCTCCGAAAGTTCCTTTTTGGTGGCTGCCGCCACCACCATAGCATCTACTGGAATGCCCTTAATAACGAAATCTTTGTCTGACGGCATGGTAATAAACTTGTTTGACCTCCGAGGAACAGGTTCCACTGCATCTAGAGGCTCCCACACCTTTCGACTAATTTCATAAGTTTGTCGAAAGGTGAGGACACCCAAGTGGCGGAAGGGTGAGACCCAAAGGCTTCCAGGTACACAGAATCCTCCTCAGAAGGGTTGATGGGCTTCCAGCAACCTCTCTGCCTAAGAATTTCCAGGATGTCTGCAAAGGAGACATCCTCAGAGGGCGACTGTGGGGAACCTTCTGACTCATCAAGGTCTGTATCAGAAGTGACTGACTCCTCTAGGGAGTCTAAATGCTTCCACTTGCAAAGTCTCTTACAACGGACCTTCTCAGAAAGGTATTCTGGAAAGGTTTCGGAAGAGAGGGGTTCACCCAATGGGGTATGCTGAGGCCTACGGTCTCCATATGTCTGTGGACAGTCTGGTGCTGAGACAGATGCCGGTGCTTTAGGGGGAAGAAAGACAGGACCACGGTCTTCATCACCTTGAAAGCCCCCTGCCCCTGATCCCAGGAAACCCCAGGCTCCGAAGAACCAAAATGTATCTTTGGGACCAGGAGGGTTGGCTCCGAGGCTGATGTAGGAGCCGAGCTCACCTGCACCGAAGCCCTGAGGGGCAAGTTCGGATCTGATAGCCATCCAATCTGACTCTCCTCCCTGGACCCGACCGGAGGACATTCTTCTAGTTCAAATGGAATCGAGGATGTCGGATCAGATATCGGGTCCGAAGATTCCAGGATAGGTCTTGGCACAGATGACTCCACTACAATTGGTTCCAGGCACTCGGGCTTCGAAGTCCCAGGTCGGCTCGAAGGAGATATAGATGTTGAAGGGGAAGTCTTGGCCAGCTCCGAATTCCTCTGGGTTGGAGCCGAAAGGAGATTGGCCAGCGCCAGTGTCCTTAAAAGTCTATGCATCACCCGATCCAAATCATCATCTGAAAGACTCCTGGAGGAGTGGGAGGACTGGGAGGAGAAGTAGGAGATCTAGCTGTTTGCAGTATAGGGGACTTTAGAACAGGAGTAACCGGCTCCATAGTTCAAACTCCATCGGCACCAACACAGCAGGCGCCGATGAAGGAGATTTTACAGGCCCAGCAGTATTTGGAACTGGGGATACCACATTACTCATTTTTTTTGCTGGCTCCAATTGCCCCGAAGAGGGAGATGAACTTTTTCCAGATTTGTCGGACTTTGAAGATGGAGATTTTGCTGATTTTGAACTGCTCGGATCTTATTCCAGTGCTTCTTGGAAGGGGGACTTCAGTAAACCTCTTACTATCAACTTATATTTTCTCTCAAGCACTACTCTCGAGCTGAAAGAATGACAGATAGAACATGACTCCTGTAGATGCACTGCTCCCAGGTAGTAAACACAAGCAGTATGAGCATCTGTTAAATACATCTTTTGGCTGTACTTCCCACATTTTTTGAAGCCAGAAGGCTTAGTTTCCTTATATTCCTTAGACATATTAAAAAATCACAGTCAACCACATATATATATATATATATATATATATATATATATATATATATATAAATAAACACACCAAAAAATACTTGAAATAGTCCAAGGCACCCAGAAAACGAACTCAGCCACTGATATAAGGATAATTTCAACTTTATTCAGCCAGTCAGTTTTAACAGGAATTGATTTATTTATATATATATTTTTTACTTTATTTAAGCTATTTCTAAATTGTTTTTGAAGTTTTAAGAACCTGTATAGGATTTTTTAACATGTTTTAACATTTGCTGATAGGTTTTATGTGAATGTGTTGTACCAATATGTTATTTTAGATAAGTAGGCTTGAATATTCAATTTTCACTGTACTTTTAAACTTTAATTGTGTCTTAGTTAATTGAAATGATGGGACTAGAGGTATAAAAGGATTTTGGTTACATGCAGTCCACATCTGAAGAAGGTTTTAACAAAAACGTACTGTATAAAGAGAGCGTGTATGTTTTTTAATTTTTTGGCTGAATAAAGTCGGAATTATCCTTATTTCAGTGGCTGAGTTTTGTTTTCTGAGTGCCTTGGACTATTTATATATATATATATATATATATATATATATATATATATATATATATATATATATATATATATATATATATATATATACATACACACACACATACACTTTAACAATCAAGGCAGAAAAGGGAGAGGGGTGGCAGTTCTCCAAGTTAAATGAAGCTGCATAGTGATAAGGAAAAGGGAAGACACTAGGCAGCCCTCTAATTTAAAACGGGTAGCAGCAGCCCTCTAACTTAAACAAACTGACGCTTTTTTTAAAAATTAACAGGAAGACAATCATCAGCTTACAAACTTGTACATCAACAAGAAAAGCAGTAGGAAACCCTCTAACTAAAAACGGGCTTGGAGTATAGAAATTTAAGCCGGGATAGGGAAGGAAACAAAGGCCTAGCATTAAACTGATGGCCTGAAGCAAAAACCACAACAACCTCTCTAAAACTAACTGAAATGGTAATAAACACCAATCACTGAGTTTATAACAAGAAAGAAGAAGAAAATTGTCAATAATGAATAAAAAGTTTTCCCACTTAGCCAGAGCCAGTATGGAAGCACCAGAAATGTTTAGCGGCAAACAAGATCTGGGGAGACTTACTAAAGCATGATGGGTTAGGGGATTCAGCCAAGAGCTAGTGGAAGACCTTGAGCTTTTATATATGGCCGAGTCAGAACACAGTATCGGTTCCAAACTCAACCAGTGAAGAATGAAGGCGAGACAGGACAACAACACATCAAGTTGTTACTCAGTGTGCAGCCATCCTTGAACTCCCCCCGACAATACTGAATTGTTCTCAGCACCCACTTGTCTGTGACCACCTGTGGCAAGGCTGCTGGGTTGAGCTAATACCTGGGGGAAGCTGAAAGAGGAGGAAGGATAGGAGGAAGGTAGGGGGTACCCTGAATCTTAGCACAATCATTCTTCAGCAGGGGAACCCCTTAACTGGTTTGGAAGCATTATCCCCCCTGTCACTACATCCTCTTGTAACCCTGACTTGTTAGCCCGGGATTTCTGTTTGTTCTGCCCTTTAAAGATGGATGCCAGGTTGGGGAGAACCTGTTAATATGAAACATTCTAGATACTCAAATGCACGAATTTACCTACATTATCCGAGAATCTGGGTGGCAGCATGACCAAACACAAATTCAGAATTTAAAGCAGCATTCAAAATCTCATTTTTAAATCCTCAGAAAAATTTTGGTTATGTAACCAAGCAAACCATTTCAATACAACATAAGCCGTTGCATTTCTAGAAATAGTGTCTGCACCTTCCAATATACTCCTCAAAGCATATTTTGAAATTTGAGTCGCTTTAGAAACAATCTCATAACACTTATGTTCAGCACATAAAGACACTACAGTCATCTAAACTGTAAGCACATTACAAAATAAATATCCACATGAAACCCTGATAATTTAAAATTCTAAAGACTAAATTACTAGACTGAGTCAACTATTCTTCCCTGAAATGCAAACTCCTTGCCAATTTTATGCATTGTAAGATTAGAGGAAGTCAGGGGTCTCTTGTTAGAGGTGGAAGCTGGAGAAACCACAGATGGGTCAGCTGACAAAGTAGCACAGAGAGCTGTAAGATTAGAATACACCTTTACACCTTGTATTTCCTCATGGACATTTTAGCAACTGGTTCACTATCTAAAGGGGTTTTACAAGCAGTTTTACAGCCAACTTCAAAGGCCGATAGCAGGTAAACATCCAACACATTTCAAATCTTTTCCTCAATAAGATCATAAACTCTGCCAATCTCTGGTGAAGCTCCAGATTGCTTTCAGTCAAATGTATCTCTAAACCTAGCTTGAGTTTTTGAACCTGTTCACCTTCTGGAGATTCAGAATGGATGGATTCAGCATATTCACGACTGCATCAAAGTCCCCAACAAAATCTGTGGCATTAGACTGATCTCTAGAGAAGGCAGCTCTCCACAGTCATTCTAAATAGGAGCAAAGCCTCTGAGATTAGCTGAATGTAAAACACTCTTAGCTAAGGAAATGGTTTTGTGGCAAACTGTTTGTTTTAACAATGAACTATGCCAGAGGACAAAATATCTGTGGACACAGCATTATGTCTAGCAAGGAGTTTATTACCCCAGACCTTTCTTGCACCTAAAGGTTTGGTTCTCCTATACCTGAACCAGTTAGTGGAACAGTCTCAGAAGAAGTGTCTGACCCTCTTATAAAGGGCTGCTGGCTAACAACAGACTGTGATGAAAGAAAATGCAAGTGGTATGCAGGCTGGCTTAAAGCAACAGCAGATTTACATGTAGGTTGAGACATGTTTCGTTTTTTTCTTTTTAGGTGCAGCTAGATTTGATGGGGGCAGCTGTAATCAGGATCCATCATGTCAGGGGAAAAAACACCAGCCAGAAGAATACACTGACACTATTAAAGGCTGACTAAGGACATGAATAATAGAAAATATAAACTATGTTCTCACACAGAAAATAGGGTTAAACTGCATAAAATACAGCAGAAACAGTTTAAATTGTGCTAAGCCTTGTTCTACAATCTGCATGTTGTGGTAAACAGAGCACACAGTCAACAGTACCAAGTAAAATTCACTTGTCCAATAGTGACAACATATATATATATATATATATATATATATATATATATATATATATATATATATATATATACCCTTAAATCAGCTAGAAATCTTTTAAAACAGCATAAAAAGAAGTTATGTACTCACCATAAAGTTCCATGTTTGTTGACCACATTCTCGCCTTCATTCTTGATGGTTGGGTTCGGAACAGAGCATTGGTTCTGACTCGGCCACATACTAAAGCTCGAGAGCTTTCACTGGCTTGAGGCTACACCCTATCCCAAGATGCCTAGCGACAGTTACCCAGATCTCATTTGTAAGAAACCAATCACTAGACCATCCAACCCACTATGGTAAATACAACCAAACCCTCTGCCTATAACTCATGTGGCCCGAAGGGAATCAGAGAACTCATAGCCAATTTCAAAAAATTCCTCTCGATCATCCAGGAAGGGGGAAGGAGGGTGGGATGCAAGAATGAAGGTGAGAATATGGACAACAAACATGGAACATTATGGCGTTATGTTGTCTTATCTCGCCTTCATTCTTGATGGTTGGGATAGCGTCCCCAGCACCTTCTTCTCGGGTGGCTCAAGGGAATAAATTCTTCAGAATAGTGGAACCAAAGGATGCAGTGTTCCAGGAGGCCACATCTACTTTGTAATGAGTGATAAAGGTATAAGAGTTAACCCATGTGGTTGCAGCACGACTTGAATCCAAAGGAAGTCTGGCTTGAGAGGCAGTGGAAGTAGACATAGCTCTAGTTGAATGACCTCAATTTTTTCCTGGCAGATGCTTGTACTGAGAGATATAAACATAAGTAATAGTGTCTTTAAGCCATTTAGATAAAGTGACTTTTGAAATTGAAGTTCCTTTTCTATTTTCTGAGAATGAAACAAACAGTTGGTCAGATTTTCTAAATTCCTTAGTCCTATGTAAGTAAAAACGTAACTGCCTATGGACATCCAATTGGTGAAGCTTGTATTCTGCCTTGTTGCCATGATTGAGAAAAAATATATGTAGCTCAATAGACTGGTTTAAATTGGACTCATAACATACCTTTGGCAGAAAAGAAGGATTTGTCCAGAGAGATACTTTGTGGAAGATCAAATAGGGAGGATGGATAGATAGAGCCTGCAATTCTGAAACCCTCCTAGCAGAAGTAATTGCTGTTAAAAAGATTGTCTTCCAAGTTAAGAACTTCAGTGGACAACAGGAGGCATGGAGGGAGAATTAAAGAAGCTAGTACCAAATTTAGATCCCAAGCAGGTGGTGTTTCTCTTATGGGAGATCTTAAAAGGAATGTACCTCTCAGAAATGCTTTGCATAATCTGTGAGACATAATATTGGATCCCATGTCTCCTACATGGTAGCTATATATGGCAGCTAGTTGTACTCGTATTGTGGCTGCAGCCACACCTTGATTAAAGGTTTCTGTTAAAAATGGCTCTAAAGGGGTCTATATGTTTTTTGTCAGCCCAATAAGAAAATCTCTTCCATTTGCTTGCATAAAGTTTCCTAGTTGTATTCTTGCGTGACAAATCCAGAATGTGTTGCACTGCGGGGGATAATTCTGGAAGCCTGGCTAAGATGGGAAGTGGCGCAACCATGCTGTCAGCTTGAGAGTTTGAATAGAGGGGTGAAGCATTCCTGACTGATGAGTCAGAAGATCCAGTACTGGGTCCAGGATCCAAGGCTCCTCCTGAAGATGGGGACATAGGAAGAGGAACCATATCTGACGAGGCCAGTACAGAGTGATGAGAATTAGCCTGCAACTCAATGATATGTCTTTCTGAAGAACTTTGGGTATTAATGGAAACGGGGGAAATGCATAGAGAAAACCTAGGGGCCAATCATGAACAAGTGCATCCCTTGGTTACTCCCCTGGAGGGGGGATTAGGGCAAAGAAGCTGCTGCATTTGGAGTTCATGGACGTAGCAAAGAGGTCGCAGCAAGGCTGGCCCCACTTGCGAAAAATTTGTTTTGCAATTTCCTGTTTAAGAGACCACTTGTGAGGCATAACAACTGACCTGCTTAATTTGTCTGCTATCAAGTTGGATTTCCCCGGGATTTGCATTTCAATCAGAAAACCTTGAGAAGATATTGCCATTGCCATACTCTTAGAGCCTCTTGGCACAGGGGGTAAGATCTGGTTCCGCCTTGTTTGTTGATGTACCACACCACGGACATATTGTCTGTTTATATTGCAATCATACCTTGTGGAAGAGAGGTCTGGAATGCCTGCAATGCCAGAAGCACCACTCTCATCTCTAAGACATTGATGTGTAAGTGGTATTCGTGTTCTTGCCAAGTCCCTTGGACAGTCTGTCCCAGATAATGCCCTGGCCCACCCTATCTGGGAAGCATCTGTGGTCACTGTAGCTACAGGTTGGGGAAGAATAAGAAGTTATGTACCTACCATAACGTTCCATGTTAGTTGTCTTCTTCTCGCCTTCTTTCTTGCTGGATGGGTTCAGAGCCGATCCTCGGCTCTGACTCAGCAATCTACTAAAGCTTGAGAGCTATTTACTGGCTCGAGGCCCTCCCTATATCCCACAATGCTAGGCGTCAGATCCCCAGATCTCGTTTGGTAGAGCTAACACCAAGGAAAGATTCAAGGACACCTGTCCAACCACAAAGAAAAACTATAGTACAAGGACAGAGGAGAACACAATGTACATCAGAGTTGTCCAGAGGAAGAAGGCCTCAAAAGGGGACTCTTCTCGGTCTGTCCAGGCTAGGGGGAAGGAGGGTGGGACACAAGAAAGAAGGCGAGAAGAAGACAACTAACATGGAACGTTATGGTAGGTACATAACTTCTTAGTGTTAAGTTGTCTATCTCGCCTTCATTCTTGCTGGATGGGACAGCGTCCCTAGCACCTTAGTCCTGGGTGGCTCATCGGAACAGACTCTTGAGCACAGTGGAACCAAACTCAGCTCTATTCCTAGAGGCCACATCCAACTTATAATGCAAAATGAAAGTATGAGGAGTGGCCCAAGTGGCTGCTGCACAAATAGATTCCATTGGTAGTCTTGCTTGAAAAGCTACCGACGTAGCTAAAGCTCTGGTGGAATTACCTTTAGGTTTAGCAGGGAGTTCTTTATGTCTGAGCTGATAAATCAAGGTAATAATAGAGGACAAGCACCTGGATAAGGTTACTTTGGAAACTGGCAGTCCTTGCTTGCCCTTGGCATAGGATAAGAAGAGTTAGTCTGATTTTCTTATTTGCTTAGTCCTGTCCAAGTAGAAACGTAATTGCCTATGAACATCCAAGCGGTGCAAATTTTGTTCAGCTTTGTTCGAATAGTTAGGAAAAAAAACAGGCAGATCAATAGTCTGATTCAGATTTGTTTCTGAAGGTATCTTGGGTAGAAATGAAGGATTAGGCCTAAGTGAAACTCTGTACTTATTTAACACAAAATAAGGAGGACGAATACAGAGGGCTTGAAGTTCCGAAACTCTCCTAGCTGATGTGATGGCTACCAAAAAGAGAGTCTTCCAGGAGAGCAATTTTAAGGAACAGGAAGCCGCGGGTTCAAAGGGGGAGAATCAAGGAAGCCAATATCAAGTTCAAGTCCCACGGAGGCGGGGGATCTCTGACCGGGGGCCTAAGCAACAAAGTTCCTTTGAGAAAGGCCTTGCATAGTTTGTGGGACATGATGCTGGTTTCTGACAGGCCATCATGGAAATTTGCAATAGCAGCTAATTGGACCCTAATGGTGGCAGAGGAGGAACCAGCTTGAAAGAGCTCTGCTAAAAAATCTAAAACATGATGGACAGGGGCTGTAAAGGGGTCAATATGCCTAGCCTCTGCCCAGAAAGAGAAACGTTTCCACTTACTAGCATAAGTCTTTCTGGTGGCAGATTTGTGCGAAGAAAGTATGATTTCATGCACCAGCTGAGAAATTAGCGGAAGCCTGGCCAAGGTTGGAAGTGGAGCAACCAAGCTGTGAGGTTGAGAGACTGAAGGGATTGGTGCAGCCCGCCCGACTGATGGACCAAGAGGTCTGGCACTGGGTCCAGATTCCACGGCTGCTCCAGCAGGTGACGATGCAGGAATGGGAACCAAATTTGTCGAGGCCAGTAAGGGGCAATGAGGATCATCCTGGATCTCAATGCGGTTGCTTTCTGAATTAGCTTGGGAATAAGGGGAAAAGGCGGGAATGCATACAGAAGACCCCGGGGCCAATTGTGAACTAGAGCGTCTCTGGGGGAGTGGCCGAGAAGGGGGAAGAGAGTGAAGATGTCGTCGCACTTGCTGTTGCGAGGAGTTGCAAAAAGGTTGCAGCAAGGTTGACCCCATCTGCGGAAGATTTTGTCCGCTACTGATTGATTGAGAGACCACTCGTGAGGCATGAGAATAGCTCTGCTTAGCCTGTCTGCTATGATGTTGGACCTCCCGGGGATGTGCGTTGCTATCAGAAACCATTGAGAGGAGATCGCCCACTGCCAGAGTCTGAGTGCTTCTCGACATAAGGGATAGGACTTGGTTCCACCCTGCTTGTTGATGTACCATACTACAGACCTATTGTCTGTCTGAATTGCAATAGTCCAGGTGGGTAGAGAGTCCTGAAGAGCTTGCAACGCCAAAAGCACCGGTCTCATTTCCAAGACATTTATGTGTAGATGGTACTCTAGAGGTTGCCAGGTGCCCTGGACAGTCCTGCCCTGAAAATGCCCCCCCCACCTGATCAGGGAGGCATCCGTGGTTACTGTGGCAACAGGAGGAGGAAGAACACACGGTCTGCCCTGGAGTATTAGAGGGGAGACCATCCACCAAGCCAGGTGGTCTTTGCATGATTGAGTGATTATTATCTTGTGAGACATTGGGAGCTGTTGAAAGAACCATTGAGTAAAAAGCATCCACTGAACACGCCGCATGTGAAAACGAGCCAGTGGAACTAGTATGATGATGCTGCCATGAGGCCCAAAGTCTTTAGTACAAATCTGGCCTGAATCCTGTTGCACTGTAGTAAGACCTGCACATGTCGGCGGATGTCTGACACTCTGTCGAGAGAAAGTCATGCAGAGAGGTCTTTTGTATTTAAGCTTGCGCCTATAAAGACTATAGACTGACAAGGCGACAATGCAGACTTTTTGAAATTTATTGATATACCTAGATCGGAGCAAGTTTGGATGGTATAATCCCTGGCTCATAGTAGCTGATGCCTGGTGGAAGCAGTGAGGAGCCAGTCGTCGAGATATGGAAACACCTGGAATCCTCGCCGTCTCAGGTGAGCCGTAACCACTGCCATACATTTGGTGAACACCCTGGGTGCTGTGGTGAGACCAAAGGGCAGGGCTCTGAATTGATAGTGACTGGCTTCTAGCCGGAAGCGGAGAAACCTTCTGGAGCGCCTGTTCATTTTGATATGGTAGTACGCATCCTGAAGGTCTATGGAGCACATCCAATTGTCCTGACCCAAAAAGGGTAGAATGGAGTGAAGCATGACCATGGGGAACTTTGTTCTTTGAGCAAACTTGTTTAGCCCGCTGAGATCCAAAATGGGTCTCCAGTCCCCTATCTTTTTTGGCACCAAAAGAACTTGGAGTAAATTCCGGATCCTTGCTGGTCTGCTGGGACTGGCTGGATGGCCCGTTTTTCTAGCAGTTTTGAAATGTCTAGCACTGCTTGTTCCCTTAGACCGGGTGGAACATCTGGAAGGGACTTGGTTGTTTGTACCGGGGTGTGGACAAAGGGGATCTTGTAATCCTCGGATATGATAGACCATACCCATTTGTCTTGTATGAGGAGTTGCCAGGCTTCTGGGTACAGTGACAATCTTCCTCCGACTGCCTCTGAAGGCGGACAGTTGGGCAGCCCCTCAGGGGTGATGAAAGGGTTTGTCAGAGAAAGATTCTCTGCTACCCTGATTTTGCGGGCCCCCTTTGCCCCTCGGGCGGCGTCTATTATTGTTCCCTCCCCTGCCCCTGGAGGGAAACTCACCACGTGTGTCAGGCACGACTCCCTGGGGTTTCCGAAACCACATTCTTCCACTCTTCTGACCCTTGGGGTATGGGGTCTAGATGGAGTGGAGAAGCTGACTCCCACGGCAGAGAGAGTCTTGCCTTCCTGCTCACACCTGGTAAGGGTATCTTTCACCTGTGGTCCAAACAGAGCTGAACCATTGAAGGGAGTATTGGTGAACGATACCTTAAAGGGGTCAGCAAAGTTACATAACCGCATCCAGGCATGTCTTCTCAAAGTCACGCCTGTACCTGCGGCCCTACTCGCCCCATCAGCTGCATAAGAAATGAGCCGCATGGAGGAGTTGACAATAGAATTAAGGGTCGCCAGCTGGGAGTTAATCTTATCTTGCGGCCCCACAGCTGATGGATCCTGAAGGGTATCACCCAGTTCCTTGAGAAGATCCCTTTGGAGACGGGTGAAATGGCACAGATAATTCAGCGACTGCATAGAAAAAGTCGCTGAGGAAAACATCCGCTTCCCGTATCTGTCCATTGTCCTAGATTCTTTATTAGGTGGATGGACAGGCACCGAAGGGTCAGCCAGCTCCTTCTTTGTGGCTGCTGCAACCACCATGGCATCAACAGGGACACCCTTTGTCAAGAATTGCTTGTTGGCTGGGGCTGTAATAAATTTAGTGGGCCTACGGGGAGTTGGTTCCACTGTGTCCGGGGCTAACCACGCCTTTCGAGCCACTACTTCCCTTAGCAGGACGAAAGGTGGAGACACCCAGGAGGTGGAAGGCGAGAACTAAATGCGTCCTGGTAGACCGACTCGTCCTCCAAAGAGATAGGGCAGTCCAGTTCCCCCTTTGCTTAAGGATCTCTAGGATGTCTGAAAAGGAGACATCATCAGAGGGGGATCATGGGGACCCTTCTGAATCCTCCAAGTCGGTATCAGACGTGACTGACTTGGGGAAGTCGACATGTTTCCTCTTACATTTTCTCTTCCATGGGGGCTCCTCCGAAGGATCGGGGGAGGCCTCGGAAGATACGCCCAATGGGGCGACCTGGAGCGTTTGCTCTCCACGCTTGGGGTCAGGAGGATGGACAGAGACCGATGCAGGCACCATGGGAGGAGGAGCCGAAGGGGCTGATCGAGGGGCCGACTCAGCAGTCAGCACACTCCTCATGACCTCGAAGGCGCCCCTGTCAGGCAGAGCAGAAGGTCCCCTCTCCGAAGAGAGGAGAAACCCTGCCGGCACTGAGAGGGATGGCTCCGAGGCCGATGTCGGGGCCGAGCTCATCTGCGCTGAGGCTCCGAGAGGGAGAACGGGGTCGGACAAGGGTCCGATGCCACTCGCCCCCTCTGAGCCGACGAGGGAGTCTCAGCACCCAGATCCCTCCAAGGACGGAACCAAAGAAGAGATCGGAGCCAGCGAAGGAGCCGAAAGGTGTGGTATCGGTTCCGACGTTACCAAGATTCGAGCCCCAACCAGCTCCGGCTCCGAACACAAGGAGGGAGTCAGAGGAGGAACTGCTGAAGATATCGGGACAGCCACAGTCTGCTGAGATGGGCTGGTTAACATTTTGGCCAGGGCCTGCAATTTAAGGAGTCTACTGACCACCCTTTCTAAGTCAAGATCGGATAGCCTGGAAGACCGAGATGAGTGGGACCTATGGCTTTTTTCAGATTGGAGCAATGGTGACCTCGGAGCCGAACGAACCGATTCTAAGGAAGGGGACCTAGAACATTTTCGGCTTGAAGGCGGTTCCGACAATAAGGTCGGAGCCGAATGAGGTCCAGAGGTGTCGACTCCAGCCGGAGCCGAAGAGGAGGCAGGCGCTCCACCAGGCGACGGCTCCAAACAGGGAGTCGACGGCTTGGTGGGCTTTGAGGATTTACCCGACGAAGGCTTGGTCAGGGATCCTTCTGGCTTAAGTAAGCCTCTCAGGATGAGCTTGTTCCTACGCTCCTGCAGGACTCTCGGGCTGAAGGCATGACAGACCGAGCAGGAGTCCTGCAGGTGTAGGGGACCCAAGCAATAAATGCAAGAAGTGTGACCGTCTATCAGAGACATCTTCTGACAGCACGAGTCACACTTCTTAAAACCTGAGACTTTGACATCCTTAGACATAGTGGATACCAAAGAAGAAAAGTCACTAGTGCTTAAACACACAGAAAAACACACACACACACACACTCGCACTAGTTAAACTAACAATATTAATAACTACACAGCTATATACTAATGCCAAATATATATATAAATCTATACAAAAACTACAAGCCTACAAACTGTAGCAAAGTAGAAGAGCTAAACACTACCCTATTAACACAAGGAAAAGGAGGGGAGATTAGCCACTAAGAAAAAGGGGGTGGGGACTCTCTAACTAAAAACGAGTTTCTGAGAGGGAATATTAGGGAGTAAACAGTGAATTAACTAACTGGAAAGCTATATATATAAGATAAGGTTGTAGAAAAAAAACTAAAGTTAACTTTTATACTAATATTAAAAGAAAAGATTAATACGACCTGGAGCAAAGTAAATTCACAACCTCGCAGCTGAAGCGGCAAACGAGATCTGGAGATCTGACGCCTAGCATTGTGGGATATAGGGAGGGCCTCGAGCCAGTAAATAGCTCTCAAGCTTTAGCAGATTGCCAAGTTGGAGCTGAGGATCGGCTGCGAACCCATCCAGCAAGAATGAAGGCGAGATAGACAACTTAACATCAAACTGTCTGCTTATCGTAACCTGCATGGACTGAAGCCACCATCGTAGGTCCCTCTTGCAGGTGTCCATAATTAGGATCTTGTGTGATATGGGTAACTCCTGCATGGACCACTGAGCAAAGAGTAGTCACTGTAATACTCGTGTAGATGAGCTAGTGGGACTAATGTTATTGCAGTTGCCACTGAACCCACAACCCTGAGGACAAACTTTGCCTATACTTTCTTCTTCATGAGCAAGATTAATACCTGATGGCGTAGCGTCAGTGCTCTTTCATGAGGCAGTTTTGCTACCATGTCTTTTGTGTTTAAGTCTGCTCCTATAAAGGTAATATGCTGTGAAGGCAAAAAGGCAGATTTTTCATAGTTTATAGTCATGCCTAGCTCTGAACAAAGATGAATGGTAGTGTCCCTTGCTTTGGTCAGTAAATGCTCGGTGGTGGTGGTTAGCAGCCAGTCGTCTAAGTACAGAAACACTCAGACTCCTATATGCCTCAGGTGAGCTGTGACTATTGCCATGCATTTGGTAAACACTCTGAGGGCTGTTGTGAGACCAAAGGGCAGAGCTCTGAACTGGTAATGACTGGCTCCCAGCTGGAAGCATAGATATCTCCTGGATCGCCTGTCTATCTTTATGTGGTAGTACGCATCCTGAAGATCTATTGAGCACATCCAATTGTCTTTTCCCAGAAAAGAGTATAGAAAGCAATGTCACCATCCAAAACTTTGTTTTCTTTACGGACTTGTTTAGTCTGCTGAAATCCAAAATGGGCCTCCAGTCCCCTGACTTCTTTGGCACTAAAAAGAACCTTGAGTAAGTTCTGGATCAGATTTGGTCTGCGGGGACTTTTTGGATGACTCTTTTTCTCAGCAACCTTTGAATTTCTAGGGTTGCTTGATCCCTTTGACTGGGTGGTATGTCTGAGACAGACCTTGGGGGAAGCGGTGGAAAGGAGAAAGGAATATTGTATCCCCTGGATATGACTGACCATACCCATTTGTCTTGAGTGATGTCCATCCAGGCTTTTGAGTAGAGAGATAATCTCCCCTCAACTGCCACCAGAGATGGACAGGCGGGTCTCCTTTCAGGAGTGCTGGAAGGGCCTACCAGAGAATTTATCTCTGTCGCTCTGATTCTGCAGACCCCCCTCTGCCAAGAGGGCGGCGTCTTCCACTGTTATTTCCCCCTCTGCCCCAGGGGGAAAAAATCACCACGTGTGTCTGGCGAAGCTCTTTGGGACATCTGGAACCACATTTTTCTGCCCTTCTGACCCTTGGGATAAGGAAATGTACTCCCATAGCAGACAGAGTTTTGCCTTCTTGTTCACACCTGGTAAGAGTCTCTTTCACTTTTGGCCCAAACAAAGATGAGCTGTCAAAAGGGGCATTAATAAAGGAAGACTTGAAGGGTTCAGCAAACTCACAAAGATGCATCCAGGAATGTCTCCTCAGAGCTATTCTTGTGCCTGCTGCCCTGCTCGCTCCATCAGCTGCATATGAAATGAGCCGCTTGGAGGAGTTTATTACAGAATTTAAGGTAGCAAGCTGAGAGCTTACCTTGTCAGGTACCCCTGGAGCTGTAGTACCCTGGAGGGTATCTCCTAGCTCCTTGAGGAGATCCCTCTGAAGTCTAGCAAAGTGGGATAAGTAATTCAGCGACATAAGGGTAAAGGCCACTGAAGAAAACATAAGCTTCCCGTCTCTGTCCATCATACGAGAATCCTTATTCGGTGGATGGACAGATGAAGTTTCGGCTAATTCCTTCTTGGGAGCTGCCACCACCACCATAGCATCTACTGGGGCACCTTTAGTCAGAAATTGTTTATCCTCCGGGGCTTTAATAAATTTGTTAGTCGGAACTGGTTCCACAGATTCTGGAGAGCCCCACGCCTTTTGACTGACTACACCAAGGAACTGGTCGAAAGGCAGAGACACTCAAGAGGTGGAGGGTCGAGATCTGAATGCCTCCAGGTATACAGACTCATCTTCAGAAGGGGAGAGGGTCTTCCAGCCACCTCTCTGCTTCAGGATCTCTAAGATATCTGAAAAGGAGACATCCTCAGAGGGTGACTGTGGGGACCCTTCTGAATCCTCTAAGTCTGTATCCGATGTGACAGACTCAGGGGAGTCCAGGTGTTTCCTCTTACAAGTTCTCTTCTGAGGGGAGGTTTCAGAAGAGAGTTGCTCACCCATTGGGGCATCCTGGGGCACTGGATCTCTATGCTTGGGCTGGAGGGATGGTGTAGAATTAGACACTGGCCCTTTAGGGGGACTGGAGCAGAGGGTGAAGCAGTCTGGGGGGGCAGCACACTCCTCATCACCTCGAAGGCACCACAGTCCCATCCCGAGAGAGCATCCAGGTCCGAGGAACCCGGAGATCTCCCCCGCATCAAGGATGATGGGTCCGAGGTTGATGTGAGCACCGAACTCATCTGTGCCAAAGCCAAAGCCCCGAGTGGAAGAGTCCGATTCGACAAGGGTCTGATTCGCCTCACCCCTCCCCCGGAATGGAAGAAGAAGTGTCAGCTCCCAGATCCCTTGATACAAAGCAACATCGACGAGATCGGAGTGGAAGTCAGAACGGAGACACCAGGAGAGGTTTTCAGATCCGACGGTTCCACCACAAGGACCTCCAAGCACTCCGGCTCCAAACTCAGAGTTGAAGGAGGAATGGAAGACCAGGCAGGTTTGGTAGTAGGCTCCACATCCCTCTGGGCTGGGCTCGAGAGAATTTTTGCTAGGGCCGGTGTCCGGAGCAACCTCTTAACCCGCTACACATCATCGTCCGATAAGCTCCTGAAGATCGATCGAGAGGAATGGGTGGATGATCTATGGCTACCAGCCACCAACTGCAGAAGGGGTGACTGTGGCACCGAAAGGACAGACTCCAAGGATGGTGACCGGCTCCTTTTTTGGCTCCGAGTCGGTTCCAACAACATAAGTGGAACCAAGGGAGACTTAGACTTTTCGGACCTGACAGACTTCGGATCCGAAGCTACTTGCTTTTCTGGTCTCTCTGTCAGGCTCAGAAACCAGAACTGAAGAAGATGATTTGTTAGAGGACTTATCCAAAGATTGTGAGGCCTGATTCCCTTTGACAACCATCTCAAAAGGTCCCTTTAACAAGCCCCTGAGTATAAGTTTGTTTTTCCACTCCTGCAGGACTCTAGAGCTAAAGCCATGGCAGATATAACAGGAGTCCTGCAGGTGAAAGGCTCCTAAACAATAAACACAACTAGTGTGCCAGTCTGTCAATGACATTTTTTGTGTGCGTGAGTCACACTTTTTGAATCCAGACTGTTTTGTCTCTTTTGGAGAATCCTTGAACATGATGAAGATTAGGCACAACTATAGTCAACAATGCTACAGAAAAACACAACTATAATGTACAGCTCTTATGCAATACAGTAAGCACCAACAAACACAAGAGAGGAGACATTTTTTTTTTAATTTCTATAGGGAAAGAAAAAAGGGGCTAGAGGAGAGGTATCCAAGTTGAATGACGATCTCCTCTGACCTGAGGAGACACCTCTAACTAAAATGGTGAAACCTTCAAAGTTTAGGGAGTAAAAAGGCATGGGAAGGGAGCCCTCTAATTAAAACAGGCTAAAAAAAAAGGGACAAAAAAGAATCCTCTAACTCAAACGGATTCTTAAGAAAAAAACTAAATTTAGACGGGATAGTAAAAAAAGGCCTGAGAAAGAACGACAGCCCACACAGTAACAGCAAAAAACAGCGAAAGAACCAAGAGCACTGTCAAAACACTCAAAAAAGCACGCTTTTTGAAATAACTTAACAATATCAAAGGTATGACATCAAATATCACTAAAGAAGTATAAAATGAAACAGACAGCCTGAGCCAGTGAAAAGCAATCGCAAAGCAGCAAGTGGCAAACGAGACCTGGGTAACTGTTGCTAGGTATATTGGGATCGGGTGAAGCCTTGAGCCACTGAAAGCTCTCGAGCTTTAGTATGTGGCCGAGTCGGAACCGTTGCTCAGTTCCAAACCCAACCATCAAGAATGAAGGCGAGATAGGACAACATAACATCAATTATTTACTTTTAAAAAATTCCACTGTCAGGAATGAAAAAATCTCCACAGAAAATGAAAATAAAGTAATTCACAGTAAAATTGCAATTTACCAATAAAAGTGGCTACAGCAGTGTTAAATCAGCAGTACATATCATGACAATGAAGACATAACAAAAATGCAACATTTTCTGGCCAGAACTTTAAAATGAAGCAGATAAATAAAAGAAAGCACAGGCCTTTAAATAAAAGAAAGCACAGGCCTCTTGGCACCTTGCCAAACACCCATCCCTAGTGTTCAGCTGACACTGCAGATCTTGAGTTTTTCAATGTAAGTTATAAAACACTTTAGAAAAGCCCTAGAACTGCTTAAAATCAGTATTAAGCATACAAATAACACACCAGTAAAAAATCCTACAGGAGTTAACAACAGTTGTAAATAGCAAGTATATTAAAAAATGAAGTTATGTACTCACCATAACGTTCCTTCTGAGCAGTTCTACTTCATTTGTCTTCAACCTGTGGGATACCGGATCTGTATAGGATCCGAGCCGGCAAATTCACAAGCATCTGCTCCGAGCTCCAGGCTCCTCTCCTTACCCATAATACACCTCCACTACTTTCCAAGCCCCATATCGAGTTTGCTGACCCTTATACTGATAACCCGTTCTGAAGAATACTTTAAGACCTACAAAGTACAGTTTTGTACCTACCATAAATGTAGATGTCCGATAGACATGCAACTGCAGTCATAACATGTGGGTTGTCCTGCCTCAGGCAGCCCTCGGTCGGCCGGATTCCAAAGTCTGGGTCCGACGTCGGCTGATGTCGCATTTCTCTCCGACGTCAGAGCGGCTGGAGTATATAAGCATCAGCCGACGCCATTTTCTTCAGTGTTTCTTGCCCCAGATGCCAGGTGCCCTCCAAGGAAGGCTGTAATCAAATTGGAAGACAAAAAGAGGATTCCAAACAAATACATGAGCAATAAAACAAATACACCATAACAGATATCCCCAGCTAAGAGTGAGGGGGATAGGAGTGGACCCTAAGCATAGAGGGGTATGGAGGGAGGGAAAACCCGACTGCAGTTGCATGTCTATCGGACATCTACATTTATGGTAGTTACAAAACTGTACTATGTCCTTCAAGAATGCAACTGCAGTCATAACATGTGGGTAGAATACCAAAGCTTAGCTGGGGGAGGAGGTATGCTCTAGGACAGAGATGGTGTGTCAATCAAACCCTGCAGGACTGCCGAAGCAAAGCCTGCTCTGGATCTGGAATATAGGGGGAGATTGTAGTGTTTTGAGAATGTATGCACGGAGCTCCATGTAGCAGCTTCTAGAATGTCCTTTGTAGGCACCCGTCTTAAAAATGCTGTAGAGGTGGCTGTAGCTCTGGTGGAATGTGGTCTGACATAGGCTGGAACAGTCTTTCCATGAAAGGAATAACAGAATCTGATGCAATGTCCAATCCATTTAGAAATAGTCTGTTTTGAAATTGCTTTTCCTTGGACTGCAGGGGCGTAAGCTACAAAAAGCTGTTCAGACTTCCTACTGGCCTTGGTTCTGTCCAGGTAGTATCGAGGTTGTCTATGAATGTCCAAGGTATGCAAAAGCCTTTCCCCCTTATTCTCAGGATTGGGGAAGAAAGCAGGTAGATGAATGGCTTGATTTAGAGAAACCCTAGATACCACCTTTGGCATAAAGGTAGGGTTGGTCCTTAATGAAACCCTGTCTCTGTGGAAAATAATAAAGGGTGGTATTGCCATTAGGGCCTGTAGTTCCAAAACCCTTCTCGCTGAGGTAATTGCCAACAGAAAGGCTGTTTTCCATGAGAGAAATTGCAAGTCAACTGAAGCTGCTGGCTCAAAAGGAGGTAGAGTCAGTTTTTCTAAGACAAAATTGAGGTCCCAGGCTGGCACTGGGGCCTTTCTTGGTGGTTTAATGTTCTTGATTCCTCTGAGGAATTGTCTTAGTAAGGGGTGAGAAAAAACAGGAGGATCAGTGTTGTATCTAGCTGAAATAGCAGATGCATGTATCTTTATTGAAGAATATGAGAGGCCACTCTGTAACATATCTGCCAAATATTCCAAGACAAGTGGGATGTTCAGTAATGATGCATCATGCCCTTTGCTGGTATTCCAATTGCTGAATCTTTTCCACTTTGCTAAGTAGACCTTTCTGGTGGACGGTCTTCGAGCCTCTGTTAGTATCCGCTGAACTTCATTGGAGAGAGTTAAGCTGAAGTTATTTATGGGATCTCCCAGGCTGTTAGCTGCAGAGTCTGAAGGTTTGGATGCAGTGCTTCGAAATTGTGTTGAGTCAAAAGTAGAGGCCACTGAGGGAGGGCCCACCTCCTGGTGTGACATATGCTCCATATTAGTGGGTACCAGTGTTGTCTTGGCCAATCTGGAGTTATTATGATTCCCTTGGGCTTCTCTGCTTTGATCTTTAGTAATACTGAGGTCATCAGTGGCAGAGGTGGGAATGCATAGATTGTTAGGGAGTTCCAGTTGAATGAAAGAGCATCTATTTTCCAAGCCTTTGGATAGTATGTCCTTGTGCAAAATTTTGGTAGGAGATGATTGAGGTGAGAGGCAAATAGGTCCACTTCTGGCTTGCCCCATGTCGAAGTGAGTTGTCTGAAAGCCTTCGGATGTAACCTCCACTCGTGTGGATCTGTGAAATTCCTGCTTAGGCTGTCCGCCAACACATTGTCTTTTCCTGGAACAAACTGTGATTGTAACTGGATGTTTAGACTCAGTGATTTCTCCCAAAGCTGCATTGTCAGTCTGCAAAGGGGTAAGAGTGGGTGCCCCCCTGCTTGTTTATGTACCACATCACAGTGGTGTTGTCTGTCCGTATCATTAAGTGACCTTGCTGGAGTTGGTTTTGAAAAGCCTCGATAGCATGCATTACTGCCAGCATTTCCTTTTGGTTTATATGCAGATGTGTTTCCTTTGGAGACCATTGCCCTTGTATACACCTGCCTTCCATGTGCGCCCCCCATCCGAGGTCTGAGGCGTCTGTAGTCATGGTCTGTGTTATCTGTGGTTTTTTGAATGACATACCTGTGTTTTCCTGGCTCACCGAGGCCCACCATAGGAATTCCTTTTGTAAGCATGGAATGAGTGGTATGATTGTCTCCAAGTTGTTGCTGTGCTGAGACCAAATGCTTTTAGGTACCATTGAAGCTTTCTCATGTGTAGTTTTGCTAATGGAACCAGTAGAATGCAGGATGCCATGTAACCCAGGGCCTGTAGGAATCTCCTTGCAGTCATCTGGGTGAGTTTTGCTAAACCTTTGAAGTACTGAGTTAACTTCTCTTGCTTGTCTTCTGTCAGGTAAGCCATCTGAGAGGCTGTGTCTAGTTTGGCTCCTAAGAAGATTATTTGCTGGGATGGCTGCAGTCTTGACTTTTGGAAGTTGACTGTGTATCCCAGAGCTTGAAGTAATCGTATGACATATTCCAGAATTTTTGTCAACATCAATTTGTCGTCCGCTTGTATGAGGCAGTCATCCAGGTACGGGTAAATTTGTATACCCTGGAGCCTGCAATGAGCAATTACTGAAGCCAGGCATTTTGTAAACACTCTGGGCAGTAGATAAGCCAAATGGCAATGCTGAGAATTGATAATGCTCTGGCCCTGCAAGAAATCTGAGGTATCTTCTGCAGCTGTGTCTGATAGGGACATGCAGGTATGCCTCCTTGAGGTCCAGAGTAATCAGCCACGACTCCTTGCCCAGCATGGGAAGGAGTTGCTGTAGAGTCAGCATTTTGAACTTTGGTACTATGAGAAAGGTGTTTAATGCGGACAAGTCCAGTATTGATCTCCATTGAGTTTCTTTTCTTGGAACAAGGAACAGTCTTGAGTAAAACCCCTGTTCTTGTTCTTGTTGTGGAACTCTTTCTATTGCTTTCATTCGAGTTAGCAGAGTGATTTGCTTGATAGCCTCTGCTCTTTGATGTTGTGGTAGATTTGGCATGCCTTGTTTTCTTGGTAAGGTATGAAAATGAAACCTGTACCCTCGGTCTATAATGTCCAAAATCCATTTGTCCTTTGTCAGTCTGTGCCAGTTTTCTGCAAACAGAGATAATTTGCCGCCCAAGGGAGCTTCTAGTTGTTCCCTGGTAGGCGGTAGTAGAGGAAAGTCATTGAGATTGTGGTTGTTGGGCAGGAGAAACACCTCGCCACCTCTTTGGTTTCCTGGCTGCCATTGACGCCCCTGTAAGGGCCTCTGTATTGGCCTCTTCCTCGCCACGCCTGTTCTTACCCCTTTGAAACTTTTTGGATTAGGAAAGGACCAGTTTTTGAAGGCCAATTCCTACTGAATCTGGGGGGTTGAACCTGGAGGAAATCCTTTACAGTTTGAACTGATTTTGCTTTTTCTTCGATGGTCTTTAACACATTCTTAGCATTTGCACCAAAAAGCTTGTTCTTTTCCAAAGGTGCATCCAGAAGTTTTGCTTTTACATGATCTGGTAGAGGTTGATCTTTTAACCAAGCATGTCTACGAATCACTGCCCCTGTCATAGCTGCCCTACATGAAGCTTCCAGTGCATCATATCCACACTGCAGGAAGTGATTGCTTAGTTGCTGAGTGTTATGTACAGCTTCCTGCAAAGTCTTCCTGTCTAAAGGATCAGGAGAAGCTAATGTTTTTTGTAAATCTTCTAAGAGATAATCCTGATATTGGAACATATGAAAAAGGCAATTTAAAGCTCTCATAGATAAGGTAGTGGATGTGTAAACCTTTTTACCCCATCTCTCTAATGACCTTGCTTCCCTGTTGGAGGGCAAAGGATTTTTGGAGGTGGAGGCTGAAACTCCTTTAGGCCCCTGTGAAATAGTTTCCAAATCAACAGTATGGGCCCTGAATAAATGGGAATGAGTTTCTGGGACCCTGTAATACCTGTCTGGCTTGGCTGGAGCAGGAGGGAGAGAATCAGGGGCAGCACTAGAATCAGAATACAAATCATCCAGAACATCAAGTACAGGCGGAATAGCTAAGGGCCTGTGCTGAGGCTTCTTAAGGAAAGTCCTAAGGCGTTTCCTGGAATCAGAATATTCCTGGCCCTGCCACTTGAAATGTTCTCTCATGGTGTGCAGAACTTCCCCAAAAGAAATATCCTCAGGAGGGGAGGCCGAAGGTATGGAATCTTCTGCATCCGAGTCCTCATAGGTCTGGAAGAGCTCTTCCTGGCTATCAGAGTGGACAGAGCCCTCAGAATCTTCATCTGAAGGAGTAGGGTCAGAGGGTTCAACCCGGGGCCTTTTATCAGGAGGAGGCTGGGATGCTCTCTCAGGATGGGCCTGTGAACCTCTAATCATGGAAATGAAATCAGCAGCCATGGACATAATTTGTGTCTCCGGAGTCGGCTGAGGTAAGGATTTAGAAGTAATATGCTTTGTTTTGCTGGCTGCCTTAGCCCTAGTGTAGGCCTTAATAGACATGGCCATAGGAGGCCTGGCAGCTCCACGTGCAGGAGTGACCTTGTCTACAGCAATGGTCTCAGGCATTTCCTCGGTTTCGGTATCCGGAGGAAAATCTATAACTGGCGTCGGAGTAATGTCTGGAATCGGAGTCGTCGGTAATGCGGTGTCTTTGGTTCGGAGCGGTGGAGAGACTGTCTCAGAGGGAACCGGAGAACTCGCGCTAGGTTTTGGCGTGGAGTCGGTAGTAGACGCGGGCCGAGGATGTCGGTCCCGGTCTTTTCGCTTTTTGGGAGTTTGCGATGTCGGAAGATCCGACGGCATGGTGTAAGCAAATTTATCGCCGAAAAAATCTTCAGCGAACTCCGCCCGGCGCCTGAGAGTGCGCTTGTTGAAGCGAGCACAGGCTACACAGGCCGAGACGTCGTGGTCTGGGCCCAGGCAAGGGAGGCAGTAAGAGTGGAAATCCTTATGAGGTATTTGTTTACCACAAAAAGACAATTGTTAACTTTTCAGTAATTTCTGACATCGGCTGAGGCAAGAAAAGGTCCCCAACGGGTACTTAGCTTTTTGATGACTTCGTATCGTAGAATACAGGAGCTGACCGACCGGCACTTGCGAACTGCTTCTGCTTGGCACCGCGGCAAGAAAGACTGAAGAAAATGGCGTCGGCTGATGCTTATATACTCCAGCCACTCTGACGTCGGAGAGAAATGCGACATCAGCCGACGTCGGACCCAGACTTTGGAATCCGGCCGACCGAGGGCTGCCTGAGGCAGGACAACCCACATGTTATGACTGCAGTTGCATTCTTGAAGGACATCTGCAGCCAACAGGCTGTTCATATGATAAGGTCGGGGGGAAGGAGGGAGGGATGGTTGAAGACAAATGAAGTAGAACTACTCAGATGGAACATTATGGTGAGTACATAACTTCTTTATCTGAAGTAGTTTACTTCATTTGGTCTTCAACCTGTGGGACAGAGTCCCTAGCTACTAAACACCTGGTTGGCCCTCATGGGAGGATATTCTGGAGCACCACGGAACCAAAGGATGCTCTCCTTCTAGAAGTCAAATCTAATTTGTAGTGAGAAATAAAGGTATAAGATGAGGACCAAGTAGCTGCAGAACATGTATCATCCAATGAGACTCTAGACCAAAAGGCCACAGAAGTAGCCATGGACCTAGTGGAATGAGCTTTAACCTGACCCAGAGGATACACACCTTTATCCTTATAGACCTGAAGGATGCACAAGGAAATCCACCTAGCAATAGTGACCTTGGAGATAGGTTTACAGGGTTTAGAGAAGGGTTTAGAGAAGGACACAAACAATTGATGGGATTTACAGAAGTTTTTGGTCCTGTGTAAATAAAATCGTAACTGTCTATGAACATCCAACAAGTGGAGTCTGTATTCCAATTTGTTAGCAAAGTTTGGGAAGAAAACAGGTAAATTAATGGTCTGATTGATGTTAACTTGTGATGCAACCTTACAATGAAAGGACGGATTGGTCCGAAGGGAAACCCTATCTTTATGGAAAATCATATATGGAACTTTGATGGACAAAGCTTGCAGTTCTGAAACCCTTTTAGCAGAGGTGACAGCTACCAGGAATGCTGTTTTCCACAATAAGAACTTAAGATCTGTGGTTGCAGCAGGTTCAAAGCCGGAGCGACCAAAGCTTGAAGAACCATAGTAAGGTCCCATGGAGGAACAGGATCCTTGACCAGGGAGCGTAACAGGAAAGTACCTTTGATAAAGGCTTTACCCAGTCTGAAAGAGGCCAGGGAGGCAGAATTCTCACCCACGTGAAAATGAGAGATGGCAGCCAGTTGAACTTTGATAGTAGAAGAGCTTGCTCCTTCTTGAAAGATATTGGCTAGGAAGTCAAGAATGGCAGAAACAGGAGCCGTGAAAGGGTCTAAACTCCTTTGAGAAGCCCAAAAGGAAAAACGTTTCCATTTGCTGAGGTAAATCTTCCTGGTTGAAGACTTATGAGCTGCCATTAGAATAATCCTAACTGAAGGGCATAATCCTGGAGCCCTAGCGATCATGGGAACTGGAGCAGCCAAGCCATGAGCTTCAAACTGTCCAGGTGCAGATGAGGAACCCTGATGGGTGTGAAATCAGATCCTGAATGAGATCCAAGATCCAAGGCGAAGCCAGAAGATGAGACCATAGGAAGGGAAACCATACCGGGCGAGGCCAAAATGGGGCAATGAGGATCACTTTGCTCCCCAGTCGACGAGCTTTCTGTAGAAACCTCGGAATAAGAAGTAATGGAAAGTAAGCATACAGAAGACCGGGAGGCCAAGCATGGACTAGAGCATCGCTGGGGGACTCCACTGGCAGGGGGTTCAGAGCGAAAAACTCACTGCACTTCACGTTGGAAGGAGATGCGAAGAGATCGCAGCAAGGCTGACCCCACTCCAGAAAGATCTGCTCCGCTACTGAATGATTCAGAGGCCACTCATAAGGCATCAGAATAGTCCGACTTAACCTGTCCGCTAGAATGTTGGACCATCCCAGAATGTGCATTGCCATGAGAAAGCAACCAGTGGAGATCTCCCATTCCCACACTATCATGGCCTTGCGACAAAGGGGGTAAGATCTGGTCCATCCCTGTTTGTTGACGTACCAGACCACTGACATGTTGTCTGATGGAATTGCAATGGTTCCCACAGGAAGAAAGGCATGAAAGGCCTGAAATGCCAAAAGGACTTCCCTCATCTCTAGAACATTTATGTGCAAGCTGGTCTCGACAAGGGACTACAGGCCTTGGACTGTCCTGTCCAAACAATGCCCCTCACCTGAGCTGGGAGGCATCCGCGGTCACTGTGGCTTGGACAGGGGCTGGAACAAAAGGTCGTCCCTCCAGGATTTCCAGACAGCACATCCACCGCAGAAGGGCCGACTGACAGACTCGACTGAGGTGTATTGGATACGATAATGGAGTTCCAACAGGGACCACTGTACCACTAGTGTCCACTGTTGTACTCTCATATGTAACCGGGCACAGAAGAAGCATTATGGTTGCTGCCATTGAACCTAAGACCCTCAATACTGATTATGCTGAGGGAAGATGAGAAAGGTAGATCAGGGAGACATGCTCAGGTTTTGTACTCTCTCCGTGGTCAAGAAGATTTTGCACTGTAAGGTGTCTATCCTTGCCCCAATGTAGTACATCATCTGGACAGGATTTAGAAGTGATTCAGGTGTGCTGATTGTAATCCCCAATTGCAGAGCAAACTTTAAGAAATAATCCCTGGTTTGAGAATGTAGACACCTGGTGGGAGCAGTGAAGTGCCATTCGTCCAAGTACGGATAGACCTGAATCCCCTGAAGCCTCAGGTGAGCCGATAATACCGCCATCACTTTGGTGAACAACCTGGGGGTTGTGGTGAGACAAAAGGGTAGGGCACAAAACTGGTAATGATTGACTCCTAGCTGGAAGCAGAGGAACCTCCTGGAGCTTATGTGCATCTTTATGTGATAGTAGGCATTCTGGAGGTCTAACAAGCAAATCCAGTCATTCTCTTGCAGGTACGGCATGATGGACTGTAGTGTGACCATCCGGAATTTTTCTTTGGCAACTGACAGGTTCAGGGTAGATAGGTCCAGAATGGGCCTTAAGTCCCCCATTTTCTTTGGCACCAAAGAGAACCTGGAGTAGAAGACAGATCTGGACTGATCTGGAGAATGGGTTCGATGGCTTCTTTTCCTAGCAGCTTGGCGGTTTCCTGTGCTGTTGGCCTCCATTTGTGTGGGTGGTACATCCGGGAGGTGTTTGGGAGGTTTGGAAGGAACCACAAAGGGGATAGAGTATCATCTGGATATGATCTGAAGCACCCAGCGGTCTGATGTTATGGACTCCCATGCCGCCAGGTGCAATGACAATCGTCCCCCGACTGCCTCCAGAGTAGAGCAGTCGGGCAATCCCTCAGGGTTGCTGCCCAGGCCAGTCCGAGAAAGGTTCTCGAGACCCAAAATTCCTCAGACCCCCTCTGCCTCTGGGCCGGCATTTATCCTGTCCCCCTCTGCCTCTGGGGGAAGAGCCCTGCGTGTCCCGGGAATACTGTGACTTCTGGAACCACATCTTCTTTTGCCCTCTCTGATTTCGGGAAAAAAATGTTTGTGGGTTCGAGAAGCAGATTCTGACAGCAGACAGTGTCTTCCCGTCCTTCTCACTTTGGACTAAAGTCTCTTTGACGGCCTTACCAAAAAGAGTAGCGCCGTCATAAGGGGCATTGGCAAAGGACACCTTGAAAGGTTCGAAAACTGATATTGTCTGAGCCAGGCATTGCGCCTCATGGACACGCCGGACCCAGCCGCCCTAGACTCTCCTTCAGTAGCATGTGAGAGGAGTCGCATGGACATGTTGGAGACTGCTTTCAAAGTGACCATCCTCACTGAGAACGAGTCTCTGTCCTCCTGTGACATGAACTTAGGAGGAAACTCAGCCAGTTCCTTGACCAGGTCACGCTGGAGTCTAATGACATGGGCCAGGTAGTTCAGTGCCCTGATGGAAAAGGTTGCTGACGCATAAACCCTCTTTCTTAAGCAGTCCATCATCCATGACTCTCGGTCAGGGGTGTGATGCCCGTGCCCTGGCTCAGCAATCAAGGAGACTCAATCTTCACCATTAACACCAGTGAGGGGTGTCTCATACAGGAGGAAAGGATAACAAATATACACAGTACAGTGCAATTTCCCTTAAGAGCACACAGAGATCACAGTCAGTCCGGGGCTAGTTACTTCCTTGCTCTCCAGGTCCCCAATAAGACACTGGCACAGCTATAGGTTCCAGATCTCATCCTAGTGGGCAGGCTAAAACCTCCAGCACCCTCTCTGTCCAGCCAGTGCTTTGTGTCCCTGCCCAAGTAGCTGACACACACACACACACACACACACACACACACACACACACACACACACACACACACACACTCACTTTGAGAAGAGTTTATACAACCACACAGAAACTCCTGGGGAAGGCTGGCACAGGCTCTCCAGCTGTGCCCCTTTTCCCCAGACTATATGGTAGCACCAGCTGCCACCACTCACTAATATTTATCAGCTACTCAAAGGCCCTTAAAAGGGTGTCCAATTATTACTGTGCAATATTATTACCCAATTGGTAGTATAGCTCAGGGCTAGAGTGGCTTTGTACAATTTTACCAAAGGCATGCAAGTATTCTAAAGCACTTAAATTATCTCTACAAAAACAGCCACAGTTGGAAGGGTTTAAAATATTTAATAACAAATAGTCAAAACACAGGACAACACTTTTTACTACACAGTGCTAGTCAAGAGTTCAGAGATCACATAGAAATACTTAAAATAATTCAGTAGTACAGTTATAACATCAGAGAAAAACACAGTCTAATCTTTCTAGTTTCTAGCTATTTCTAAGAGAAAACACAAGTCTAAGATAAATGTACATATAGAGCAAGACAGTGCTGGTGAGTTGGATGGTCAAGACAGAAATGCTTAATGCTCTCTGATTCTCTCTGTTTTTAAAATCACATTCCTGGTTCACATTAGATCATTCTTCACACTTCCCTAGGTTCCCAGGCTAACAGAAGCTACATTTACATTCTTCACCTCTGGGAAGAAACCAGAGCAATAAAGGACATTTATGCATGCAAATTCTGGCCATTAACTCTGGCCTTAAAAAGTACAGTTTTGTACCTACCATAAATGTAGATGTCCGATAGGTATGCATCTGCAGTCCTTACATATGGGTTGTCCTGCCTCAGGCAGCCCTTCAGTCGGCCGGATTCCAAAGTCTGGGTCCGGCGTCGGCTGATGTCACCCTCTCCCCAACGTCAGAGCACCTGGGGTATAAAAGCGTCAGCCGACGCCATCTTCCTCAGTCTTTCCTGCCCCGGATGCCAGGTGCCCTCTAAGGAAGGCTAAATTTGGAGAGATGCAAAAAATTCCAAACATGCACAGTAATATAAAACAAATACACCATAATAGATAACCCCAGCTAGCTATAAGAGGGATAAGTACCCAGGAAATACCACAGAGGGGAAGGAGGGAGGGTAAACCTAACTGCAGATGCATACCTATCGGACATCTACATTTATGGTAGGTACAAAACTGTACTATGTCCTTCAAGGATGCATCTGCAGTCCTTACATATGGGTAGAATACCATAGTCAAGCTGGGGGTGGCAGGATCTAAGAAAGGGATGGTGTAGCTAAAATGCCCTGCAGGACTGCCGTGGCAAAGCCTGCTCTGGATCTGGAATATAAGGATAAGTTGTAATGCTTGGAAAAATGTATGCACGGAGCTCCATGTAGCAGCTTCTAAAATGTCCTTGGTAGCCACCCCTCTTAAGAAGGCTATGGAGGTGGCTGTGGCTCTGGTGGAATGAGGTCTAATGTTAGCTGGCACAGTTTTGCCATGAAAAGAGTAACAGAATCGAATGCAATTCCCTATCCATTTTGAAATTGTCTGTTTGGAAATTGCTTTGCCTTGTACACCAGCAGCATATGCTACAAATAGCTGGTCAGTTTTTCTGTAAGTCTTAGTTCTGTCCAAGTAGTAGCGCAACTGTCTGTGAATGTCCAGGGTATGCAGAAGTTTCTCCCCTTTGTTTTGTGGATTTGGAAAGAAGGTAGGCAGGTGAATAGCTTGGTTCAGTGAGACCCTGGATACCACTTTTGGCATGAATGAAGGATTGGTTCTCAGTGAGACTCTGTCCTGATGAAAAATAAGAAATGGTTGTACTGCCATGAGGGCCTGCAACTCAGATACTCTTCTTGCTGAGGTTATGGCCAGAAGGAAGGCAGTCTTCCAAGACAGGAACTGTAGTTCTGAAGATGCTGCTGGTTCAAAGGGAGGTAGAGTTAATTTTTCCAACATGAAGTTAAGGTCCCATGTAGGTGCTGGTGGTTTTCTTGGAGGATTGATGTTTTTAATTCCCCTTAGAAACTGCCTTAGGAGAGGATGAGGGAAGACAGGTGGATCAGTATTGTATTCTGCTGAAATTGCTGAAGCATGAATTTTTATGGAAGAGTAAGAAAGGCCATTGTGGAGCATTTCTGCCAAGTATTCCAGGATATGTGCCAAGTTCATCACTGTCGCATCTAGGCCCTTTGAGGTGCACCAAGTGCGAAATCTTTTCCATTTTGCTGAATATGCCTTTCTTGTGGAAGGCCGGCGAGCTTCCATGATGATGTCCTTCACTGTGTTGGATAGCTTATCCTGGTGAGGAGTCAAGGTATTCTCCAGGCTGTCAGCTGCAAGGTTTTCAGGCTGGAGTGCAGAGTTTTGTAATTGTGTTGTGTCAGAAGAAGTGGCCATAGTGGTAGAGGCCACGGTTTTGTGCGTGACATGCTCCTTAACAGTGGGTACCAGTGCTGTCTGGGCCAGTCTGGAGCTATCAGAATCACTTTGGGCTGCTCCGTCCTGATCTTCAGTAAGACCTTGGTCATTAATGGAAGAGGTGGAAATGCATACACTGTTAGAGTATTCCAGCTGAAAGAGAGGGCGTCCACTTTCCATGCTTGTGGGTGGTATGTCCTTGAACAGAATTTCTTCAGCTGATGGTTGTGGTGGGAGGCAAAAAGATCTATGTCCGGCCTCCCCCATGATTGTGTTATCTGAAGGAAAATGTCTGGGTGCAGCATCCATTTGTGTGGATCCATGATATTTCTGCTCAGGCTGTCCGCCAGTATATTGTCTTTTCCTGGCACAAACTGGGATTGCAGCTCTATATTGATTTTAGGGAAAGTTCCCAAAGATTCATTGCCAGCCTGCAAAGAGGGTAGGAATGGGTACCTCCTTGCTTGTTTATGTACCACATAACTGTGGTATTGTCTGTCCTTATTAGCAGGTGTCCTTGATGCAGAAAATGTTTGAAGGCCTCGATTGCATGTATCGCCGCCAGCATTTCCTTTTGGTTTATGTGCATGCGCAATTCTTTCTGTGACCATAGTCCTTGAATGCATCTGCCCTCCATGTGTGCTCCCCAACCATGGTCTGAAGCGTCCGTTGTAATGGTTTGGCTGATTATTGGTTTGGTGAAGGGCAGACCCCTGTTTGACTTGCTTGCTTGAGCCCACCACAGAAATTCCTTCTGAAGGCATGGAATGAGAGGTATCAAAGCTTCTAGGCTGTGACTGTGCTGACACCATAAACTCCTTAGGTACCATTGTAGTTTCCTCATATGTAGCCTTGCTTGTGGAATCAGAAGAATGCAAGATGCCATGTAACCCAGGGCCTGCAGGATTTTCCTTGCAGTCAGCCGAGTTTGTTTTGTCAGATTTTTGAAATAATCCGGTAGTTCTCTTTGTTTTTCTTCCGTGAGAAAAGCCATTTGGGTGGTTGTATCTAGTTTCGCACCCAGAAAAATTATCCTTTGGGATGGAACAAGTCTTGATTTGTGAATGTTGACTGTATATCCCAAAGCCTGAAGTAGGCGGATGGCATAATTCAAGTGTTTTACCAAAGTTTGTTGGCTGTCCGCTTGTATAAGGCAGTCGTCCAGGTATGGGTATATTTGAATCCCCTGAAGTCTGCAGTGTGCAATTACTGATGCCAGGCATTTCGTGAATACTCTGGGCGCAGTAGATAAGCCAAAGGGCAATGCTGAGAATTGATTATGCTCTGAACCTGCAAGAAATCAGAGGTGTCTTCTGCAACTTTGTCTGATAGGGACATGCAGGTATGCCTCCTTGAGGTCTAGAGTTACCAGCCAAGACCCCTTGTCCAGCATGGGAAGGAGTTGCTGTAGGGTCAGCATTTTGAATTTTGGCACAATGAGATAAGTATTCAGTGCGGACAAGTCGAGAATAGGCCTCCATTGTTTTTCTTTTCTTGGGACAAGGAATAGTCTGGAATAAAATCCTTGGCCTTGTTCTGTGAGAGGAACCTTTTCTATAGCTTTCATTTGCAATAGGTTGGAAATTTGTTTTAAAGCCTCTGCCCTTTGATTCGGTGGCAGGTTTGGCATGCCTTTCTTTTTGGTAATGTGTGAAAATGGAACCTGTATCCTTTGTCTATTATTTGCAGTGTCCATTTGTCCCTTGTAATACTGTGCCAATTTTTTGAGAATAAAGATAGCTTTCCGCCCAAAGGTGCTTCCAATTGAGCCCTGGTTGGCGGGGTCAAGGTAAAGTCATTGAGTCTGTCCTTGTGCAGCAGTTGTAGGTCCTGCACTACCTCTCTTGTTAGGAGGCTGCCATTGACGTCCTCTGTAGGAGCCTCTAGCTTGCCCTCTACCTCTGGCACGCCTGTTCTTGCCTCTTTGAAACCTCTCTGTGTCCGGAAAGGACCAATTCTTAGAAGGCCAATTTCTGCTGAATCTTGGTGGTTGGACCTGGAGAAAATCTTTGACTGTTTGTACAGATTTAGCCTTTTCCTCAAATTTCTTTAAGACCTCCTGTGCAGTGGAGCCAAATAACTTTTGCTTTTCCAGTGGCGCATCCAGTAGTTTTGCTTTAACATGATCTGGCAGAGTTTGTTCCTTCAGCCAAGCATGCCTACATATGACTGCACCTGTCATTGTGAATGCCTTTATGGACATGGATGCAGGAGGCCTGGCTGCTCCACGTGCTGGCGTAGTTTTGTCTAGGGAAATGGGGTCGGATGTTTCCGGAACACCGGTTTCTGAGGGAAATTCTATAACCGACTCAGAAGAGGCCTCCGGGGCCGAGGTTGTCGGTTGTGCGGTTTCAACGGTCGGAAGTACCAAGGACTCGGTTTCAGCCGAGACCGAGACACTCGCGGTAGGCCTAGGCGTGGTTTCAGCCAAAACCACGGTCTGCGTGTGTCGGTCCTTGTCCTTCCGTTTTTTGGTAAAATGAGAAGTCGGAGTCTCCGACGGCATATTGTAACAGTAACTAGCCCCAAACAATTCCTCTGCAAACTCCGCCCGACGCCTAAGAGTGCGTCGGTTGAAGGAGGCACAGGCTGTACAGGTCGAGATGTCGTGGTCTGCGCCTAGGCAGGGGAGGTAGTAAGAATGGAAATCCTTATGAGGTATTTGTTTCCCACAAGTTAAGCAATTATTAACTTTAAGCGTTTGATCTGACATCGGCTGAGGCAAGAAAGATTCCCCAACGGGGTACTTAGCTTTTGAAGTCTTCGGTAGCTGAAGTTACAGGAGGCTGGCCGACCGGCACTTGCGAACTGCTTCTGCTTCGGGCACCACGCGGCAAGAAAGACTGAGGAAGATGCCGTTGGTTGATGCTTTTATACCCCAGGCGCTCTGACGTCGGGGAGAGGGCGACATCAGCCGACGCCGGACCCAGACTTTGGAATCCGGCCGACCGAAGGGCTGCCTGAGGCAGGACAACCCATATGTAAGGACTGCAGATGCATCCTTGAAGGACATCAATAGGCAGGATGCTTCACTCTAGACTTACTGGCTCCAAGTTTTAACATCAAAGGGTCACAACATGACTTACTTCGTCAGTAGAGTGCACTGTTGTTACATTTTTTTCAGTTCCACATGTAACATCATTTAAGACAACAAGCCTGTGGTTTACTTTAATATTTACAGATGACAGAATTATCCCCAAAATTCTACCTGGCTAGGCTAGCAGCCTTCATCTACCTTCAACCAATCTTCACAAGGGGGATGAACCGAGGAACTCTCTTGGGCTAGTTCCTTTTTTGTGGCTACTGCTACCACCACAGCGTCTACAGGGGAGCCCTTGTTCCACGCTGGTCTATCTGATGGACTCAAAATCTTATCAGGACGTTTAGGGATTGGTTCCACAATGTCCGGCTCCTTCCATGTCTGCAAGGTGACCAGGTCTACCGGGGGATCTGTAGGAGGGGACACCCAGGAAGTAGATGGGCCCGTGTCGAAAGCCTCCAGGAACACAGTCGTCAGAAGGTTTGGGGGCAGACCAACCTCTCCGTTGGTGTAAGATTTCCATGATGTCTCCAAAGGAGACATCCTTGGGAGGTGACCTGGGGGAGCCTTCCCGATCATTCAAATCTGTGTCTTCGGTGAGGGACTCGGGGGAGTCCAAGTGCCTCCTATTACACGTATGCTTGCGAGGCATGTCTCCAGTGGGGCTCTCTGGGGGGAACTTGCAAGCCACTTGCTCATCAGGAGGAACTGCCTGGGGCTCCTCGAGCACGGGCTGCCCTCTGGTAAAATAATGGGATGCATAGACCGAGTCGAGGTGGAATCCGAGGAAATAGTCAAGGGTCTCGATCCAGTGGAGAGAACCCATTCTACCACGTCGAACAAAAAGGAAGAACGAGCCTTCTGGTGTACCAATAAGGAAGCTGCTCTCCCTGGTTCCGATGCAAGAATCGGTGCCGGGCCTGAAGTAGACAGAGCTCCAAGGGAGGAAACTTGGCCCGACAATGTCAGAACCGATGAAAAAAGTTCAGCTCCCTCAGATCAGATACCTAAGCTCCGGCTCAGAGACCCAGTCGGATCCGAACTGGTCAGATCCGACAAGCTCCGGGCAGCTGTCAGCGTCAATGAGACAGGTACCATCAGCGCTGACCCCCAGACTAAGGCCATCCACGGATCAAAGTACTCCAAAACTGGTGAACAAATTGGAAAAGGAAAAATTGGTGTGAAAAAAGGAAGCGAGCTCCCCCCTCAAGAGGGAGAGGGGGCTGGCAAGAACACCATCTGGATCTGAGTACGAATGAACCTCCTCATCATTTTATCCATGTCAACTTCCTATAAGTTACGTGTGGATCTTGAAGAGGCCACGGACTCTGGCCTGGCAAGTCCAGGAACCAAGGCCCTAGAAGGAGGACGTGTCTCCTCCAGCTCCAGGGAAAATCTCTGAGATCGGAGCCGAGGGGAGTCACAGACCCTAGCCTGACATTTGCCAGGAGTAGAAAAAAGGTCCGGAGACCTCTTGCGTTTCTCTGGTTTGGAAGAGTGCTTGTCTTTGTGCTCTCTCTCCTTCTCTCTGCCCCTTTTCCGCTCCACTTCCACTGCCTTAGAAAGTTGAGTCCCAGCCTGGGAGGGAGTAGAAGCAAGGGCAAGAGAGGAAGGAGAGGTGATCACAGCAGCCACTGTGACCGAAGCAGAGGACGAGGCAGCCGTCTCAGAATTGGGTAGACGGCCTTTTAGGGTAAACTTAGCCTTCCTGTCCTTTATAGTGCGCGCAGGTTAAAACCTGCGCAAACAGTACAATCTGTACTCAAGTGGGCATCGCCCAAGCAGATCACACAAAGAGTGTGGCCATCTGCAGGAGACAATTTATGGCCACACTCAGTGCACGTTTTAAAGACAGGCTTGGGGTCAGCCATGTTTGTACAAGAAAAAATTACCTATTTCCCACTCACAAACCACTCACCACACATTCAAGGCACACAGAACACTGAGGGGGGAGGAGAAGCAATACAGACTAACAAACTAACACTAAAACTACAGGAAACTTTTTGATACATGGCACACTAGAGAGGGGAGGAGGACAGGGAACCTACACTAAACACCTACACTGAACATTTTTTAGAAAAAAAAGTTGCTTTAAAAGCAAAAACTCACTCATTAACTCGGACCTCAGGAGATCACGGTCCTTCAGGCAAGCCGCAGCAAATGAGATCTGGGGGGGGTTGGAAGGTAGTGGAGGTGTATTATGGGTAAGGGGAGGAGCTTGGAGCAGATGCTAGTGAATTTGCCGGCTCGGATCCGATACGGATCCGGTATCCCACAGGTTGAAGACCAAATAAAGTAAACTACTTCAGATTAAAAAGTTTACATATATTGTTTTTTTTAATAAAATAAAAAGAAAGCAAACATATACAATAATAAAGAGGAAATGAACTTCCCAAAGGGATCTTACCTGAGCCTAGAATCTGTAATACACCAATGCAGGCTGCTGAAGAGATTCAACTGTGTGAGTCCTACTGCTAGCACTAAAGCCTTGGTAACTGACTGTGTGACAGGGATTAGGCTTCTTCTGATGGGAGTTGCTTAGACAATCAGAAAATAAGAATAGGGGGTTCTGAGCTCTGGAAAGCTGCTAGTGTGGGTTGACTGTGCAGGCAATGAACCCAAATGCCACTCAGGCAGCCTGAATGATGAACATCATTTTGTGTCAAATGCTGAAGTAAACACGATTCTTCTGCTGGGACTGAATAAACTACATTGCTTACCTTTAAAGCCTAAGTTTAAAAGCTGTACAATGCCACACATAAAATAGACATGGGCAGAATCTGAATAACTTCTTTGTCTCTCAGTTCACTAGGCTAAAGAAAACTAATGCTGAGAAACATGTAGAAAGATACAGAACATAAGATACATTTCTGAAATACAGGAAAGTGGTTATGCTTACAATGAGACAATACGTGAAACAAAAAACGATCACAGCCAAGAGTAAAACAAAATACTGTTTAATACAAAAAAAGACTAAGCACTTTCACCTTTATTTACATAGGCTTCTTCAGAGTCGTTTTAAACAAACCACTTACTCCACTTTAAACACATTCAATGCATCACATGCAACCAATCAAAAGTTTCCCCTAATTATTATTTAAATTAGTATTTAAAAAAAACGCCCCCTGTCAAATAACAATAGACAATAAAAATAAGGTTTTTTAACCATATTGTCGAAAATTCAGACCCCGATTTTGATAAATACTTTAACGCAACCCTTCATACCCAGTTATGGTAACCTTAATTATTGTTCCTGTTTTGGAAGCCTAAATTTGGTTAGCCCTCTGTTTTAGGATCAGTACCAGCGAAATGCTGTCATTCAAACTTGGAAGTGTGATGGCATTCAGCCTCAACTGCCATTTTGCTTCACTTACCTCCACTTCCAGATTAGCATCACCTCCGCTTTTCATTCTTCAGCACCCTGTCAATTACAAAAAAGATAAATCTCCTAAAATTTGTACAGTTGGTGCTGTGAATGTACACAGCATTGTGTAAATCTTTATTTTTGATGGACCTAATATGCTCGCCTATCCTGTCCCTCAACCTGTGTGTCATTTTCCCAACATAAAATACTGGGCAAGACATATACGTGGCAAGATAGACCAACATTTGGGAGTTGCAATTACATCTCCCAGGACATTTCATGGAAAACTTATAATGACTGTCACATAAGGTCCATCATTAATGAACTTGCAGTAACTGCAGGTACCACATTTACTAATAACTGATCTATATCTTGTGTTTAGTCCACTTTTTAAGGGTCCCTCAATAATATTCTTGATGTTCTTACCCAGAATAAACACTATTTGTGGTTTTTGACCTAACTTTTCCTTTTGTTCCTTTTTCATAGGTTTATACTAGGCTATCTGCCCTAAGGGATTTATAAGCCTAGCCCAAATTGAAAAAATACTGTGCCCATTAGTTTGTTGTGCCTCTGTCCAGCAGTGACACAGAGATGATTCCCGGGGTAAACCTATGATCTCCCATCCACAGGTCAATATTTCTCTTGAACAGAGCCAGCGAGGTGCTCTGCCTCACATTGACCGGGATTTTATTCCACAGCATAGGTGATAAATCTATCCCTCCAGCACATCCTATTTATATCCTAAGGTTTAAGTCGCTTGCTCTAGTAGTTTTGGTGGATTTGGATTTTTGAGGTGGAGCATGTCCATTAATTCGGGTTGGACATGGCCTTGTATGTCAGGCACATGTCACCTCTGAGCAGACTGAATAGAGCTGGAGTTTCTTCAATCTGGCAGCATATGACAGATTTTGGAGTCCCTTTATCCTTTTGGTGAGGAACTTTGGGGTCTCTCCAATTGCTGCAGATGTCGGGTGAGATACATCGATCATTGGTCTGATAAGTGAAGAGTACAGGGAACAATGACCTCACTAGATCTGGATGTGAATCCTTCATGATCAGGTGGGCAATGTAGAAGGTCTTTCTAACCACTTTAGCAACGTGAGTGTCAAAAGAAAGGCCACTGTCAACCTGGGTCCCCAGGTCTCTGATAACCTCTTCTGTGCTTACTGGATTGCCACCTATATGGTAGCTTGGGGTTACCTTGTTTTTCCCGAAGGGTAGGTATGACTATACATTTTTGGTGTTTAACTTCAGGCCATGGCTCTGGCACCAGCTATCTGTTTCGTGGATTCCCTTCTGAAGGATATCCGTGTCCGATGCACTTTCCACTATGGTCCTCCCATGTTGGCCTGTACTCAGCAACTCTAACCCTGTGGGTTCTGTCCTCCATCTTGTGACATATGGGTTTACATTTAAGGTCAAGGTAGGCTGTATGGACTGCCTTTCCCTCATCAGTGGCCTTGGTGACTGTTTCGAAGAAGTCAACCAAGTTCAAAAGGCATGATCTGCCCTTGACGAAGCCAAACTGGGTCGGGTCCAATGTCTGCAAGTCCCCTATATCTTTGTTTATGAGCTTCATTATGATCCTCTCCATAGCTTTGCAGACTAGACTTGTTAATACATATATTCGAACAATAATTCAAAATTGTACCTATAGCAGTTATTGACTATTGTATCTCAGTACCATCACATCTCCAGTTTTATCTCCAACTGTGGTCTGCATTTGACATCGTCATTTTCAAAATCGGCGTGAAAACAATGTCCCTCGATCTTTATTTCCCATTTAATTTTTACTAAAATTTTTAAATGGTAACCCCTTTCAATAAAAAAATCCTATCAAATTATACAATTCGTTGTCAAAAGTAATGTCACTACTTACTAAACTGGATAATCTTACCATCTGTTCCTTTATGATATTCTTCCTTTGATGGGATGAGCATATGTAAGTTGTGGTCAGTTAAAAGATTTGGTTGCTGAGTTGCCACTGAGATACTCTACTATACTATGGGTTGCTGGAAAGATTAGATTAATTCATTGGAAAATCTTCCAAATTACAAGATGTATTCATTTTTGTTAATGATTAATCTAGTTATATGTTTATCTCACACTAGATGTTTTTTAATGATTCTAACAGGAATTGTTAATGAGTGTATACACAGGTGATAAGATTTCTCAGAGATGTTGAGATATAAATTAAATGGATTTGTGATGTGAAAATGAATTTTTTCAATAAATCAATTAAAAAAATGAAATGATCCGGTGTATAAGTTAAGGTGCCAAATATGTGAATGGGAAAGAAGAAAGTTTATCCAATCATCAAATTATATTATCCAAATCATTAAAATATCAATTTTTGTGATGATATATTCATCACGGGGAAGGAATGAGAAGGAGAGAAGAAGAGGTGAAGGAAGATATTTGATTCCACTATTTTAGATTTTTTTTTTTAGCAACGGAAAAAAGAAGAGAAGAATTTTTAGATATACTCCTGACAAATCATCACATTTGGGTTATCCCTTAGTATTTCTGCATCGGTTGCTGTCGCACCAGGACTTACATCAGGTCGTCAGTGTTATAAAATCAGGCAGCCGACATCATTACATCAGTTTTGTAAGGGGAGAGAGAAGAAGACAAGGGGAAGGAGGGAGGAGTAGAACTGCAATAGTGAATACTTTCGAGAGAGACAACAAGGGGAAGGGGGGGGGAACTAGAACTGCAATAATGAACACTCTAACATCTACATTTATGGTAAGTGTACACAACTATACTATGTTCTTCATGTTTCACTATTGCAGTCATAGAGTTGAAGACAGGGAGGTGGTAATGCTTGGTGAAGGTATGAACAGATGTCCATGTTGCAGCCTGCAGGATGTCCCTGGTGGGGGACCCCTGTAAGGAAAGCTGCACAGGTGGAGGTTGCTCTGGTGGAATGTGTCCTTTTGTAGCAGAAATGGATGCAGTGTGCTATCCATTTGGAAACTGTTTGTTTGGATATGGCCATTGCCCTCTGCTCCTGCATCTAAGCTGACTAGCAATTGATCAGTTTATCTAAAAGATTTAGTCATGTCTAGGTAGTATCTGAGCTGTCTGTGCACATCTAGAGAGTGCAGAATCATTTCCCCCTTGTTTTGTGGGTTAGGGAAAAAGGTGGGCAAATGAATGGATTGGTTGAGAGCCACACTGAACACCACTTTTGACATGGAGGATGGGTTAGTCCTGAGGGAGACCCTGTCAGCATGGAAAATAATGAAGGGCTCTACAGCCATAAGTGCTTGTAGCTCTGAAACTCTTCAGAGTGAGCTTTTCCAACACAAAGTTTAGGTCCTAAGCTGGGGTAGGAGCTCATCTGGGTGGCCTCAAGTTGTTAGCCCCTCTTAGGAACTGCTTGATGAGAGGGTGTGAGAAAAGAGGTGGCTTTGTGCTGAAATGAGCAGAGATGGCAGAGGCATGAATTTTAATAGAAGAGAAGGATAGACCCCTGTGTAGTAGGTCTGCCAGGTAATCCAGGATGAGAGGTAGGGAGGGCTGTGCCATTCTGGCTCCCATAGCCTGGATCCAGGTGCAAAACCTTTTCCACTTGTCAGCATAAGACTTTCTAGTGCTGAGGCATCTGGCCTCATGTATAACATCTAGAACCTGTGTGCTTAGACTGGCAGCTTGGGTAGAGATCAGGGAATAAGCCAGGCTGCCAGATTGAGGGTCTGCAATTGGGGATGCATGAATTCTCCATTCCTTTGGGTCAGGAGTGTTGGGATCTGAGGTAGGTGCCATGGTGGCAGGGGTGACAGGCTGAGCATCAGTCTGGGGCAATCAGGATGGTCTTCGGTTATTCCTCCCTTATTTTGAGCAGTACCCTTGAAATGAGTGGTAGAGGGGGAAATGCATAGACTGAGAGGTTTACCCATTGGAAGGATAGAGCATCCACTTTCCAGGCCTTGCTGTGAGGTTCCCTGCTGCAGAATTTGCTGAGCTGATGATTGGAGTGGGAGGCAAAGAGGTTTGCCCCATTTCTGGGTTACAAGGGTGAAGGTTCTTTGGTCTAGCTGCCACCCGTGTGGGTATAGCAGGTTTCTGCTTAAGTTGTCTGCCAGAGAGTTTAGAGAGCCTGGCAGGAATTGTGCTAATGGGTGTAGTTGCATGGCTGAGGCCATGTGCCAAAGGGTCATGGCGAGTCTGCATCGAGGATAAGAGGGAGTTCCTCCCTGCTTGTTGATATACCACATCACTGTGGTGGGAGAGTAGGGGGTCTGAAAGCTGTCAGGGCATGCTGAACAGCTAACATCTCTTTCTGGTTGATGTGCAGATGTATTTGATTTGGGCTCCATTGGCCCTGAATGCCCCTGCTGTTCAGGTGTGCACCCCAGTCATAGTCTGATGCATCTGTGGTGAGGGTCTGGGCAACATGGGGTTGTGAGAAGGGAAGTCCCTTATTGTGATAGCATGCTGCTGCCCACCAAAGAAAATCCTTTCTTAGACAAGGTATCATTGTTATAAGAGTTTCCAGGTCTTGAGAGTGCTGACAGCAAAGGCTTTTTAGGTACCACTGTAGTTTCCGCATATGTAGTCTGGCGTAGAATGCAAGAAGCCATGAACCTAGAGCTTGCAGGATTTTCCTTGCGGATAACTGGATCCTGGTGGCTAATTGAGAGAAGTAAGCTGTCAGGCAGGATTGTTTTTCTGGTGTAAGGAATGCCATCTGGGATGCTGTGTTCAGGCTTGCCCCCAGGAATACAATTTTTTGTGTGGGTACTAATTTGGATTACTTTTCATTGATAGTGTACCCCATGGAGGTCAGTAGGTCCTTTACAAAGGTCAGGTGCTTTAGCAGCTTTTTCTGTCTGCCTGAATCAGGCAATCGTCTAAGTATGGGTAAATATGAATATTTCTTTGTCTGCAAAAAGCAATGGCGGGAGCCAGACATTTTGTGAAAACTCTGGGAGCAGTGGATAAGCCAAAGGGAAGCACAGAGAACTGAAACTGCAGTGATCCTGCCCTGAAACATAGATATTCCCTGCATGATTCCCTGATTGGTATGTGTAGGTAGGCCTCTTTTAGGTCTAGGGTGGCTAACCAAGCATCCTTGAAATGCATAGGTAGAAGCTACTGGAGGGTGAGCATTTAGAATTTTGGTATCACCAGAAAGGTGTTTAGAATGGATAGATCGAGGATGGGGCACCATGCGCCCTCTTTTGTGGGTACCAGGAAGAGTCTGGAGTAAAAACCTTGGCCTATCTGTTCTGCAGGAACATGCTCTATTGCCCTCATACAGAGCAGGGAAAGGACTTGCTTTTTGGCCTCTGCCCACTGGTTTGGGGGAAAATCTGGGAACCCTTTTGGGGTTGGCAGAGTGTGGAAATAAAATTTGTATCCCTGGGACACTATGTTGAGGGCCCAGCGATCATTGGTAATGGTGGCCCAGCTGCTTGCATGGAAGGAGAATTTTCCTCCTAGGCGCAAGAGCAGGTGGACAGAGGGAGGGGGTGGAAGTGTAAAGTCATTTTGAGTTTTTACCATAAGGGTGTGACTTTGCACTCCATGGTTCTGATGAGGATGAACGCCATTGCTTAGATCTCTGCATTCCTGGGGGCTGTTGTCTAGGAGGCCTGCTTCCCCTGGGTCTGGGCTGAGATGACCTGGAGGGAACAAGAAAGGACCAGTGCTTGGAGGGGCAATGCCTACTGAATCTCGGTGGCTGAACCTGTAAGAAGTCTTTAACTGTCTGCATAGATTTAGCTTTTTCTTCCAACTTTTTTAAGACATCTTCTGCCTTGGTGCCAAATAAGGTGTCTTTGTCCAAGGGTGCGTCCAATAATTTGGATTTGACATGGTCTGGCAAGGGCTGTTCCTTAAGCCAAGCATGCCTTCTAAGGACAGAGCCAGTGACTGCTGCCCTGCAAGATGCTTCTAGGGCATCAAAACCAAATTGTAAGGTGTGCTTAGTTACTTGACTTGCAAAATGCATTAACTCTTGAAACTCTTTTCTGCACAAGCAGGGAAAAAAATATATGTTTTGTTTGAGGAGTTCCACGGCATGTTGCTGATATTTCAGCATATGGAACTGACAATTTAATGCTCTAATAGCAAGAGTAGCAGAGGTATATACATTTTTTACCCCATCTGTCTAATGCTTGGGAATCCCTATCTGAGGGGGTGGGATTCTTAGCTGAAGTTGCTTTGATTCCTTTAGGTCCTTGAGAGATGACCTCGGGGTCAGCAGTAGGATTTTTGAAAAGAAACCTGTGAGAGTCAGGGACTCTATAGTACCCGTCAGGTTTCCTGGGAGCAGGAGGGAGGGTGTCAGGGGTCAGACTGGATTCCATAAAAACATCATCCACAACATCCAGGACAGGAGGGATGGCCAGGGGTTTGTGCTGTTGAAGATCTAAGAATTCCCCGAGTCTCTTTTTTGACTGAGGATAGTCCTGACATTTCCATTGGAAATGAAAAGGAAAAGTCCTCGGGTGGAGAGGCTGTAGGGATGGATTCTTCTGCATCAGAATCCTCATAAGCAGAGAGGGGTTGAATATCTTCATATTAAGATGCATCAGAGTCAATTGACTCTTGTTCAGATAAAACTACTGGAGACAAACCTCTTTTTCTTTTGGAAGGGGTAGCCTGGCTTTCGCCATTTTAAGCATTTGAGACTGAGGCAAGGAAGCAAGTGCCTGAGCTTGGGTCATCATTTTTTTGGGTATGGTTCATACCAAAGAATTGTAGATGCAAAAGAAGTTGTTGGTCTGTGTCGAGTATTGGTGAAGCCAGTGTCTGCTCAGCTGCCCGACCCATCCAAGGTAGAGACATCCACAGGATCCTATACCAGACTCTGAAAGGGTCTCGGTAGTGGCCTGTGAATCCACAGAAGCGGGCATCAGGGGCTGCAGAAGCACGTCACTGAGGACTGGAGAACTGATGACTAGCTTAATGGAAATGTCATCAGTCTTGGACCTGTGCAGTCTGTCTCTGTCTTTATCCTTACATTTTTTCAGAAGATCAGTTGTCGGATGGCTTACCAAAGCCATATCGGAATTCGAGGACTGAGAGCAAAAATATTGAGCTACAATAAGAGCCCAACGACATATAGGTCTGGTGTTGAACAAAGCACAAAAGCGACAGCGGGGGATGTCATGGTCTGGACATAAACAAGTGACGCAGTACGAATGAAAGTTTCTGTATGGTATTTTCTTTCCACAGGCAAGACAATTGTTAACTTTTTCTGACATTGGTTTGAGCAAGAAAAAAGGATCCCCATCGAGGAACTTATCTTTAGAAGACTTCAATTCGGAAACGAAAAACTCAGGTAGCGGCCGACCAGCGAGAACTGCTTCTGCTTCGGGCTCCTCGGCAAGAAAGACTGATGTAATGGCGTTGGCTGTCTGATTTTATACCACTGACAACCAAACATCAGTCCTGGACAGACAGCAACCGATGCAGAAATACTAAGCCTCTGTTATTCGGGCCGACTGAGGGCTACCCTGGCAGGGATAGCCCAAATGTGATGACTGCAACAGTGAAACACGAAGAACATCTTAACAGTACTATCTTTGGGAAACAAACTTATTCCAACACCTTGCTCCATTTCAACAGTTGTCACCCCTTCCATCACAGGAAGAATACCATAAAGGGCCAGATGGTAAGATTATCCCATTTAGTAAGTAGTGACATTACTTTTGGCAATGAATTGTATAATTTGATAGGATTTATTATTGAAAGGGGTTACCCTTTAAAACTTCTAGTAAAAATTAAATGGGAAATAAAGATCAAGAGGGACATTGTTTACACCCCGATTTTGAAAATGACTGGATGTCAAATGCAGACGACAGTTGGAGATAAAAGTGGAGATGTGATGGTACTGAGATACAATAGTCAATCAACTGCTATAGGTACAATTTTGAATAATTGTTCGAATAAATGTATCGAACAAGGGAAAATTTAGGTCAAAAACTACAAATAGTGTTTAGTCAGGGTAAGAACATAAAGAAAATTATTGAGGGACCCTTAAAAGGTGGACTAAACACAATATATAGATCAGTTATGAGCAAATGTGGTACCTAGGTACTGCAAGTTCATTAATGATGGACCTTATGTGATAGTTAGTCATTATAAGTTTTCCATGAAATGTCCTGGGAGATGTAATTGCAACTTCCAAATGTTGGTCTATCTTGCCACGTGTATGCCTTGCCCAGCATTTTATTGGGAAGATGACACATAGGTTCAGGGACAGGATAGGTGAGCATATTAGGTCCATCAAAAATGCTCTGTACATTCACAGCACCAAATGTACAAATTTTAGGAGATTTATCTTTTTTGTAATTGATAAGGTGCTAAGGAATGAAAGGGGAGGTGATGCTAATCTGAAAGTGGCGGTAAGAGAGGCAAAATGGCAGTTGAGGCTGAATGCCACCACACTTCCAGGTTTGAATGACACCATTTCACTGGTACCGATCCTAAAACAGAGGGCATATCAAATTTAGGTTTCCAAAACAGGAACAATAATTAAGGTTACCATAACAGGGTATGAAGGGTTGTGTAAAAGAGTTTATCAAAATCGGGGTCTGAATTTTAGACAATATGGTTTAAAAACCTCATTTTTATTGTCTATTGTTATTTGACAGGGGGCGCTTTTTTTAAATAATTTAAATAATAATTAGGGGAAAGTTTTGATTGGTTGCATGTGATACATTGAATGCGTTTTAAGTAGAGTAAGTGTTTTTTTTTTAAAACAACTCTGAAGAAGTCTATGCAAAGAAAGGTGAAAGCGTTTAGTCTTTTTTTGTATTACTCGTGGCTGTGATCGTTTTTTATTTTTATAGTTTAGTTTACTGTTTCTTGCCTGTCGGCAGTTGTGAAGTTTTATTTAACACGTGAAACATGCTTATGAAGCACAAGCACAGCTACAATAAAGAATCTAAAGTGTAGGTATTCCAGCCTGTTGATAAAGTACTTGCCCTTGTACCTACAATGCAGAATAAGACTTTTGCCACTTGGCAATGGCCACATGAAATAAATGAGACATTTGGGAAGGAAAACTATAAGGTCTGGCAGTTGAACAGCAGAAAACCTGAACAGATCCATTATGCCCAGTGTTTTAAAAAGCCTTGAAAGGCAGACAGATATAAGTCGTTTCCAAAGTCACAAGTTATACCCTGACTCTGGAACATGACCTGGACTTGTTGAAAGCCAAACCATTTTCTGTCCACCAAAGGAAATAGGTGAAATGGCTTATTAAGCTACAAAAAAAAAAATCTTTGGATGCTTTCTCTATCATACACAGAAAAACTACCTTGATTAAACATGACATAGCTACAAATCAGAATTAAAGGTCAGTCTAAAGTCCTTTAAAATCACTGAAGCTTGCACTGGGGCTATCAAACAAGAAAATATAAAAAACACAGAGTTCAGTTGTTGGTAAACGTTATGAATCTAGGCTCAGGTAAATGTCCTGTATTAACCATATCACCATGAAATATACTCCTAACAGAAAACTCAGATCCCAGGGTTTATATCAAACATGTACCGCTAAACCATGCAATCACTAAGGAGACTCATTATACAGTGCATACAGCAAAATTATGTAACTGTTTTCCCTGATCTGAAATAAATATAAAACTTTTCCAACAAAATCAAACTACTAAAAGACTACCTGGGCATGCTCTTATTCTAAGCAGTGACTAAAAGCAAGTACATTCCAACCCAACATACCCACTGTCATATAAAATATACCAACCATAGAGATATGCCATATAACAATATATTAAAAGTCTTCCTCTTTCTAAATTACATTTACTCTTTCCTCTAGCCATCTCTTTCTAATTCCAAACTTAATCCCACTTTTTCTTCTATCTCTCACATCTACTCTTTAAAGTGAATTTATCTGAACAGACTTATATATATATATATATATATATATATACACATATATATATATATATATATATACACACACATATATATAGGGTCTCTATTAGTTACAAGAACATTCAATATTGCGTATGCTGCTTTATCGACAGCTAAATGTCGAAAAGGCCAAATCACGGACACACGGAACAACGATTTTTTTCCTACGGAAAAAAATCACTTAGCAGTTTTCGGGACTTAGCCGTTTCCTCCACTGTGGTGTGATCTCGGAGTTGATATATTTAAGTGGGGTGGGGGGGGTGAGGGGGCAAAGCCCCTCACTTTATTTTGTGTTTGGCATTGTTTTCTTTTTTGTGGACCAGCGATTTTTTTCCTTAGGAAAAAAAATCACTGTTCCGTGTGTTCGGGATTTGGCCTTTTCGACATTAGCTGTCGATAAAGCGGCATTCGCAATATTGAACGTTCGCGTATCTAGCAGGGACCCTATATATATATATATATATATATATATATATATATATATATATATATATATATATATTTATTACACATATATACATATACACACACATACAAACATATATATACATCTGAGTGTTTACTTAACTGTAAATATCACAGTCCATGCTCTTTGACTGTAGCTTTAACTACCAAAAGAAGACCGGTTTTGTCTTATGTGGCTGGGATGGAAGTATTACTTACCACAATGATAACTGGTGTGTGTGTTTTCTTTGTTGGAATTATTTATTTCCTAGGTGAAACTGTCAATACTGAGCTTCTGTTGGCATTCTGAAACTTATTTGTCTATGAAACTCTGACTCTCTCATAATGTCATATTAGGTAACAGTGCAGGAAAATACTTGAAGTGTGGCAGGCGTTTTATTTCAGATACTTGCTTTTATTTATTTTTTTTCTGGGCTTCATCTGTGACAGGATAAAAATAATGTAAATTTAGTCACATTCAGTTTTTAATCTAATCCGTATTTTCCACAGTAGTACATTTCAAAGATTTACCAGTAAAACTATAGTGGTGAAATAGGTTGTATCTGTGTGTTGTATTGCTGGCAGCCTCATGTTTGTTGCAGTTTGTTTTTAAAAATGGCATGAATATTGTGTTTTGTTTTGGTGGAAATACTCATTTATGTATTAGTTTCAAATGTCAAAGCCTAGAAAATGATTTTAGTTGTGCAATGCATACCTCTCAGCTGTTCACATTATTGTAAAATGTCTTTGACTGGGTTTTCACTCACACATGTCAAACTTTAACACAATACTACTGCATATTTCATAAATGGGTCCTACATCCCTTCGTGTATGTGTCTAAGGCAAGTGTATTTTAACATCTCCGAGAATTATGCACAATTCCAAAACATAATAATTGAATTCAACAACTGGCTTACCAACTGTCATTTCAGGGAGATCCAGTGTGTGTCAGCATAGGATCAGAGTCTGGATATGCCAGTCTGTTTAACCAGGGATGGCACGCATCTCTTTCTTCAGAGTTCCACACACTAAGACTCACTTTTTGGGCAAAGTGTGCCTCATCTTAAGGCTCTTCTGACTGTCAAACATGTACATATATATCTAGTTACACAGCGTTTGTTTCAATGTGCTGATAGTATTAGTTGCTAGGACTGTTGGGGGAGGATCCATTTCATCTTCTCTCTGTTAACTCGACAAATCCAATGTGACAACAAAGTGCAACTCCTCAGTCACCTTAATCAAAGTTACTTATCATACTATTGCCAGTATATATTTTCCTCAGCATTCCATGATGACCACAATCAGTACTTTTGTAAGACAACATATCTGACCTCCTTACAAATATTCCCTCTGCGTGCAACACCATTCCCTCCTTCATAAAGTCTGTAATCTTTTTCCTCAAGACTAATATCATCTTGCTTCATAACTTTACCATACTCACAGATTACTCCAAAGTAAACTACTATCTCTGTTGGAAATGACCCCCACCTCTGCTGACCCCACCACGAAGGCCAATATATATACTTTTGACTATATGCACATCCAAAACAAATGCATAGGGAACTCCATCCCCATTCAGCAAAAGTATAATGGGAAATGCAAATACAAACCCCCGAATAAACAAAATCTATAATAACAAGAAAAACCTGCTTGCTTCATAAAAAGATATCCCCACCTCTCTACATACAAAGGTACTTAGGCTGAACAGCAAAGAACCTTGCCAAAATTGCATGAGGAAGCAAACAAAATCCCTTGGAGAATTAAGAGGAGGAGGGCCGAAAATCTAACAGACTCCCTGAATCGGCTTACCTCTCTCATTATACTTTTTGGTAACTTCTGCAGTAGAGGGACCTAAAACTAATCCTCTAGCCAAAGGAAAATTCAAATTTTCATTTTTTACATCCTTTAGGAGGTTCTGAGAATGCCACCAGGTAAATCTCCTCCTCAAAACATTACCACTGGTAACACTATCAGTGGTAGCAGCCCTGGAAGCAGTATCTAGAAAATGACAGACATACTTAAACAATGAGTATATGACTTGAGAAATAGAACAAACTAAACTACACAAAACAGAATTTTCCTTACAAGAGGAAACTGCAGCCAAAACATTTCTCATATTTTCACAATTCATCAGGAAAAACTTCAGCAATCAAAGTTACAAAAGCTTATATTTTCCCAAACTTATCAACAGCTTCACTATCTTTATCAGAAGGAGATGGATTAGAATCAACAAAATACTTGACAGCAGCCAGATTAATTCAAGCTACAGTTGTTGGGTCTGGTCTGCGATTAATGTATACATACTTGAAAGACTGAGGAACTTTGTACATTCTATCTTCTTTCTTAGGGGCAGCAGGTTGGCTGTCAGAAAAAACACAGGCTATGACAAATACATCCTCCAGTGTTGACAACACTGGAAGAACGGGTGAAGGTTCTGGAAATTCCAACTGTAGCACATCATAGTATTTTAAGGGACTGAGTAACCACAATAGTCTCCTACTGAAAACACTGGCATATTCTGGAAATAGTCTCACAGGAAGTGAATCCCTCACAGGGAGATTCAAATAGCATACTCTCCTTGGAATCTGAATCAGAAAATTGAGGAGAAAAGACTGCAT